>NW_017672163.1:212159-213312 GCF_001879085.1 Nicotiana attenuata | reverse complement strand
GCAGCCTTCCCTACGAACCTACCTTCCCCTGTACTTCATCGCCACTCTCTTCCTTACCCCTTTTTTGTTACCAACCCACAGATAGCTGCACTACTCCCTTCCACTTCCCTCTCTCACCACATACCACCTCTCTCTTCTTTTCTTTTCAAATTTCTTTTACCTCCACTCCTTCGTTTCTCAGGCAATTCAACATCCCTAATGGGTCCAACCAGAACAAACCTAGTCTCTAAGTTTTCAGTCACAGATGAACCTACCTTAGAAGGGGATTCTTGAGTCTTTTCAGAATTAGAGGACCCATGTCCTTCCCCCTCAGTAGCGGATTGATAGGATTCAGAATCAGAACTGGAGTCTGAGTTTTGAGCTTGGCTTGCTTTCAACCTTTCATTTAATGCTTTCCTCAGAGCCCCAGATGCTACAGTCTTTCGAGCAAGCATTTTCACCCTTCGTAGTCTAGGTTTTGGAGATGCACTGGGTGGAGTAGTTGAGGATCAATTTGAGGGAGATGGTGGTGGAGGAGTTCCAGGATTGTCTTGTGGGTTAGACATGATCGTTGGTTTCTTGAGAGAATTTGGGAATTAGAGTTTTTGAAAAGAAGGCAAGTGAGGGTGAAGAAGAATTTTTGACGGTTTTGAATTATTAGGATGGCAGAGGAGGTGATGTGTATTTAAAGAGAGATACACATTTAATAAGTAACGACAGCTTTTTAACATTGGTCAACTAGAGGTCTAATCAACCTGAAATTTCTGATTTGGAATGATCGGTTTATCTTCTCCAGATTTTAGGCAAAATTTCGATTTTAGAGTTCTAGGCAAACCGAACCGGTTTAATGCTAACAGATAGAATTTTCTAGGAATTGAACAATTATAAGACTTCTGCTCATGATTGAAATATTAATCTTTCTAATTGTGTAGAGTATAGAAAACATACCTTAGCTTTCATATGAACCTATACTGATGAACCAGGTTCTTCATTTAGAACTCTCTTGAACATGCCTCAAATGCCATAATAGAAAATTTTTGTAAGAGATCAGTGAGTCAAATAAACACATGTCACAGGAGTATACTAATTAAAGTATGAAGCTGAGTAAGAATTAATCTAGATATTTACACAAGTTCAAAATTCCTAGCCAAAATTTTTTTTTCATTTTTTTTCA
>NW_017672163.1:164465-210854 GCF_001879085.1 Nicotiana attenuata | reverse complement strand
TACTCTTTTTCCCTTAACCAAGGTTTTGTCCCATTTGGGTTTTCCTGGTAAGGTTTTAATGAGGCAACTCTTAATGCGTATTACAAGATATGTGTACTCTTTTTCCTTCACTAAGATTTTTCCCACTGGGTTTTCTTAGTAAGGTTTTAGTGAGGCACATTATCTGTTAGTGGACATCCAAGGGGGAGGTGTTATAAATCCTGCAAATAGGTTTCATCCACTTGCAACGATGGATGTCTTCCATAACAGTTTTACTATTGTTATGTATCCAAAACAAGTTTTAGTATGGTTATGTATCCAAAACAGGTTTTAGTATTGGTTATGTATCCATAACAGGTTTTGGTCCTGTTCCATCACCTGTTCCTTCTGTTGGTGCCACTTTGACTTGTGCTGAGGCTTCAGTCAAGTCCTTTACCAGTCCAATGGCTTCATCTTCATGTTCCTGTCTCTCAGAAAGAATGTTAGTTTCATCAAACACTACATGCACACTTTCTTCTACACACAAAGTTCTTTTATTGAACACTTTATATGCTTTGCTATGTGAAGAATATCCCAAGAATACTCCCTCATCACTTCTGGGATCAAACTTACCTAGGGAGTCTTTTCCATTATTGTGCACAAAGCACTTGCATCCAAATGCCCTAAAATGGGATATATTTGGTTTTCTCCCTTTAAGTAACTCATAGGGAGTCTTCTCTACAAGAGGTCTAGTCATTCATCTATTTATAATGTAACAAGCAGTGTTTACAGCCTCTGCCCAGAAGCTGTGGGGTAGTTTACTAGAAAGAAGCATAGTCCTAGCCATGTCTTCAAGAGTCCTGTTCTTTCTTTCAACTATTACATTTTGTTGAGGAGTCCTAGGGGAAGAGAAGTTATGATCTATACCATGCTCATCACAAAATTTAGCAAACTTAGCATTTTCAAATTCAGTTCCATGATCAGACCTAATGGATGTAAGTTGATTACCTAGTTGTTTCTGAGTTTTTCTAACAAAAGCAGTAAACATGTCAAATGCTTCATCTTTAGATGTTAAAAATAGTACCCAGGTAAATCTAGAATAATCATCAACAAGTACCATTACATATTTTTTTCCACCTCTGCTCAAGGTTCTCATTGGACCACAGAGATCCATATGGACCAGTTCCAACGTCTTGGTTGTGCTTACCATTTTCTTGTTTTTGAAGGATGATCTTTCCTGCTTCCCCCTTGCACAAGCCTCACAAAATTTGTCTTCCTTGAACTTGATGTTAGGTAGCCCTATCACCAAGTCCTTGGAGACTAATTTGTTTAGCTGATTCAAACTAGCATGACCAAGTCTTTTGTGCCACAGGAGGGGATCATTATCCAACACACTTAGGCAGGTGAGTTCATTTTCTGAAAGAGTAGACAAATCTACAATGTAAATATTGTTAACTCTTTTTCCCTGCAAAACAATCTTGTCAGTGGTAAGGTTAATCACAAAGCATTTGGTAGAGGTGAATGCTACAAGGTTACCTCTGTCACATAGTTGTGACACACTGATCAGGCCATATTTTAAGCCATCTATCAAGTAGACATTCTCAATGGAGTGTAAGTCTGTCTTACCTACCTTTACAACCCCAATAATCTCACCTTTCTTCCCATTTCCAAAGGAGACATTACCTCCCTTTAAGTCCTCAAGTGAAAGGAACTGGTTCTTACTTCCAGTCATATGTTTGGAGCAGCCACTATCCATGTACCATATTTGGCTACTTCCCTTCACTTGGACCTGCAAGAAGAAATCAAGGGTTAGTCTTAGGAACCCAAACTAGTTTGGGTCCCTTTCTATAGGCAAAGGGGTAAATCAAGTTCCTTTTAGCCCACCCAGGCAGCCTATTTTTCTCTTGAACAAAAGCTTTGTTCTTTAGACTGGCCTTTTCTTTTGCATTACATTCATTTTTGTAATGGCCAGTCTTGCCACAGTGTGTGCATATTTTGTTCTCAGGAAGAGTGAGGTACTTGCTTTTAGGGTCCCACTTAGGTGCTTGAGTCCCATAGTCAAGTCCTCTTTTGTTGCTACTGTGATGTTCTTGTAGCCAGGAAAGTGCATCAGAAGCCTTGTTCCATTTGCAAGTTCTGTCTAGTTCATGTTTTACCTTCCCTAGATCTTCTTTTAAGACTTTTATCTGCTCATTCTTCCTCTACAACTCATCCTTTATTTTTCCTAAATTTTCTTCTAGGGTAAGTTGAGTGTGATCAACTTTCTTTTTACCTGTTCCTAGTTTCAGTTTTAAGTTCTCAGACCTAAGTTCTAGGACTCTGGTGTCAAGTTCAAGAACCTGGTTCTTCAACTCAGCATTTTTACTAACACTCTCCTTAGCCCTAGATTCTAGATTTTTGCACTTGGCTTTTAGGATCACACATTCCCTAGCCAGATCTTCCTTCTCATTGTTAATTATCTCAGACTCATCAATGAAGTCTAGCAATAGTTTAGACAACCTTTCTTTAAACAAGAATTTAATCTTGTCTTTGAGATGAAGGACACTCACCTCTTGTTCATCATCTGATTCTCCGATGGCCATAAGTGCTTGTTCATCTCCAGCTTCATCTTCTGAGTCCTCATCTGATGTTTCTCCCTAAGCAGCAACTATAGCCTTTGTTGATCCCTTGTTCCTTTCGGGTTGAACCTGTTTCTTCTTCCTGTTCCTTCGCTCAGCCCTTTCTTTCTTCCACTCAATTTCCCATTGAGGACAGTTCTTGATCATGTGATCAGTCTTACCACATTTGTAGCAACCCTCGTTGGTCCATTTCTCAGGAACCCTTGGTTTGTTGAAGGTTGTACCTCTTGAAGAACCCTTTCCTCTCATCAGGTACTTTTTGAAATCTCTTGTGATCATGGCCATTTCTTCATCCTCCAGATCTGAACCTTCAGCTATTCTGAGAGCCAGACTTCTTTCCTTCTTGGGTGCATCCATTTTCATGGTTTGCCTTCTCAGTTCATAGGTAGTGAGATTTCCAATCAGCTCATCCAACTTAAGAGTTGCAATGTTCTTTGATTCTTGAATAACAATGATTTTGCTTTCCCAAGAGACTGGCAGAACCCTTGTCAAAATCTTCTCAACTTTGTCTTCTTCAAGAATAACCTTTCGAAGAGATTTAAGTTCATTTGTTAGTGTTGTGAACCTTGTGTATATCTCCTGGATGGTTTCTCCTTCCTTCATGGTGAAGTTCTCATATTGAGAATATACCAGTGTTCCTCTTGATCTCTTTACTTGAGGAGTTCCTTCATGAGCGACTTGTAAAGTGTCCCATATCTCCTTAGCAGTGGTGCGGCTTTGAATCCTGATGTACTCGTCTGGTCCTAGTCCACACACAAGCCATTTCTTGGCCTTGGCATTCTTTTCCCATTTCTTCAAATCTTCAGCAGTGCAGTCAGCTCTTGTCTTTGGCATGTCTACTCCTTCAGCATTCTTCTTTGTAGTAGCCAGGGGACCATCAATGACTATGTCCCAGAGTTCATAGTCTTCTCCAATGATGTGATCTCTCATCCTGTTCTTCCACCAAGAATAGTACTGACCATTAAAGAGTGGGGGCTTAGCAGTGGATTGCCCTTCCCAGTTTCCAGGTGGTGCACTCATCTTGATCTTTTCCTAAGGTGTTAGCCTCTTCAAGGATAACCCGCTCTGATACCAATTGATGTTAGCGTCAATACCGCACAAGAGGGGGGGTGATTTGTGTGGTACCCAATTTTCGCTTTACTGAACTATAGAAGAACCTGGTTCTTCTAGGTTCTCCAACTACTACTGTTTGCGGAATAATAAATACTGAAAATAAAGAACACAAAGATTTTTAGGTGGAAAACACCTGGCTCAAAAGGTGAAAAAAACCACGACCTACTACTCAGTAGGATTTTCCCAAACTTCCACTAAAATCACTGAGCCAAAATAGCATTTACAAAAACTCTTTGTAAACCTAAGGATTAACTCTAATCCCGTTGTGGCACACAACCTCAACTGTTGCGACAACTTCAAGTTAGCTATAACTTGAATACTCTAGGTACCTAATACAATTGCTTCTATGAAAGCTGAAAGGTGCAACTTTAAACCACCTACTACAATTGAACTAGAATAAAAGATAGACACAATGTAATTGGTTCTTCTATCTCGTTCAAGTAGCTTCAGGAGTGCACACTCAAATCACACATAAATTGCTTGCAAAATCGCCTTGCTCTTTTGCTCTCAATTTAGTTTAACTTTTGCGTATGTGCAATACCTGTAAAAGAGAACAACACTGACATTTAATAGGTTAGTAATCAGAGTTTGATTGGGACTCAATTGCTGCTCTTCTATCGTAGAAGAGTTCATGGTGATCTCAAACTCTAACACTATCTTTATCCTGGATTGTGTTCTCTTCAAATAAGGAGACTTTCTCCCCTTATCTAATATGCAACCTTTTCGATCAGATCAGGAGATATTGCTGCTTGTTCAGTAGGACTTATCTCCTTCATGTGCCTCTCACATGTATAGATTGATCATGACTGTGCTTCACAAGATGGACCTGGTCCATGACTGAGTTCTTTTGTCAATCTTCAAAACTTCACCTGTTCTTGGGCCAACAGATGCTTCAGTGTTATTTGATCCAAGGTCTACATACTCGTATGTGTCATCTTATTTTGCACCATACCTGGTCATGCCTAATGATTCTTTGAGTGTTCCTGTTTATGTGTCTACACCGGTGGGTGATTCCATTATGGTAGATCGAGTCCATCGTTCATGTATAGTTGTGATTGGACGTCTTGAGACTCGTGTAGATTTGCTTCTTCTGGACATGGTTAATTTTGACGTTATATTGGGGATGGATTGGTTATCACCTTATCACGCTATCTTAGACTGTCATGCCAAGACTGTGACCTTAGCCTTACCGGGTTTACCTCGTTTGGAGTGGAGAGGGACTCCTGGTCATTGTACCCGTAGTGTTATCTCCTATGTGAAGGCTCGATGTATGGTCGAGAAGGGTGTTTGGCCTATTTGGCCTATGTTCGTGTTTCTAGTACTGAGGTTCCTTCTATTGAGTTTGTGCCCGTTGTTCATGAGTTTCCTGAGGTATTCCCTTCAGACCTGCCGGGTATGCCACCCGACAGGGATATTGACTTTTTTATTGATTTGGCTCCGGGCACTCAGCCCATTTCTATCCCGCCGTATCGTATGGCCTCGCCTGAGTTGAAAGAGTTGAAGGAGCAGTTGCAAGACTTTCTTGAAAAGGGTTTCATTAGACCCAGTGTGTCGCCTTGGGGTGCACCGGTATTGTTCGTAAAGAAGAAGGACGGATCCATGTGAATGTGTATAGATTACCGGCAATTGAAAAAGGTTACAATTAAGAATAAGTATCCGCTGCCGAGGATTGATGATTTGTTCGATCAGCTTCAGGGTGCCAAGGTATTTTTAAAGATTGACCTGAGATCTGGCTACCATTAGTTGAGGATTAGGGCATCCGATGTCCCTAAGACAGCTTTCCGCACTCGGTACGGGCATTATGAGTTCTTGGTGATGTCATTCGGGTTGACAAATGCCCCAGCAGCTTTTATGGATTTGATGATTTGGAGGCATTATCTGTATGGCATGGCATGTGAGGTGTTCACGGATCACAAGAGTCTGCAGTATTTGTTCAAGCAAAAGGAGTTGAATTTGAGGCAGAGGAGGTGGTTGGAGCTGTTGAAAGACTATGATATCACCATCTTATATCATCCGGGAAAGGCCAATGTGGTGGCCGATGCTTTGAGTAGGAAGTCAGCCAGTATGGGCAGTCTTGCTTATATTCCGGTCGGTGAGAGACCGCTTGCTTTGGATGTTCAGGCTTTGGCCAATCAGTTCGTGAGGTTGGATGTTTCTAAGCCCAGCTGTGTGTTAGCTTGCACAGTCGCTCGTTCTTCATTATTGGTGCGTATCCGAGATCGGCAGTATGATGATCCCCATTTGTGTGTCCTTAGAGACACGGTGCAGCATGGAGGTGCCAAGCAGGTTACCTTAGGTGATGTTGGAGTTTTGAGATTGCAGGGTCGAGTTTGTGTGCCTAATGTGGATGGTCTTCGAGAGTTGATTTTAGAGGAGGCCCATAGCTCCCGGTACTCTATTCATCCAGGCGCCACCAAGATGTATCAGGATTTGCGGCAGCATTATTGGTGGAGGAGAATGAAGAAGGATATCATTGCATATGTGGCTCGGTGTTTGAATTGTCAGCAGGTTAAATATGAGCATCAGAGGCCTGGTGGTTTGTTCCAGAAGATTGAGATCCCTGAGTGGAGGTGGGAGCGTATTACTATGGACTTCGTTACCGGACTCCCACGGACTCAGAAGAAGTTCGATGCAGTGTGGGTCATTGTTGATAGGCTGACCAAGTCAGCGCATTTCATTCCTGTGGCAGTCTCATATTCTTCTGCGAGGTTAGCTGAGATCTATATCTGGGAGATTGTTCGCCTTCATGGTGTGCCCGTGTCTACCATTTTGGATCGAGGAACGTAGTTTACCTCACATTTTTGGAGAGCAGTTCAGCGAGAGTTGGGCACACGGGTTGAGTTGAGCACCGCGTTTCATCCTCAGACGGACAGTTAGTCCGAGCGGACTATTCAGATTTTGGAGGATACGCTCCGAGCTTGTGTCATTGACTTTGGAGGCTCGTGGGATCAGTTTTTGCCTTTAGCAGAGTTTGCCTACAACAACAGCTACCAGTCGAGTATCCAGATGGCTCCTTATGAGGCCTTATATGGTAGGCGGTGTCGGTCGCCGGTTGGATGGTTTAACCGGGAGAGGCTCGGTTGTTGGGTACGGATCTGGTTCAGGATGTCTTAGAGAAGGTCAGGATTATTCAGGATTGGCTTCGTACAGCTCAGTCCAGGCAAAAGAGCTATGCCGACCTCAAGGTTCGCGATTTGGCATTCATGGTCGGTGAGCGGGTATTGCTTCGAGTGTCGCCAATGAAGGGCGTGATGAGATTCGGGAAGAAGGGCAAGCTTAGCCCTAGATTCATTGGCCCGTTTGAGATTCTTGATCGAGTCGGAGAGGTGGCTTATAGACTTGCGTTGCCACCGAGCTTATCAGTCGTGCATCCAGTGTTTCATGTGTCCATGCTTCGGAAGTATCACGCTGATCCGTCGCACGTGTTAGATTTCAGCACTGTCCAGTTGGACAAGGACTTGTGTTATGAGGAGGAGCCGATAGCTATTCTAGACCGGCAGGTTCGTCAGTTGAGATCGAAGAGTTTTCCTCCTGTTCGTGTTCGGTGGAGAGGTCAGCCTGCTGAGGCATCGACCTAGTAGTCCGAGTCCGATATGCGGAGCCGTTATCCCCATCTTTTCCCCGACTCAGGTACTTCCTTCTTCTGTCCGTTCGAGGATGAACGATTATTTTAGAGGTGGAGAGTGTGATGACCCAAAAGGTCATCACTTGTTTTTAAATTAAATTCTCCGTTTCGAGGCCTTAAAAACCTCTTTCAGCATCACTTCGATTTGCGTGCGCAGTCCGGGCGTGTAAGCGGAAAGTCTATATGTGAAAATCTGTGAAAAATGATAAAATTTGGCTTTAAAATGAATTAAGTTGACTTCGGTCAACATTTTGGGTAAACGGACCCGGACTCGGTACAGGTTCAATATGATTTATATGTGTTGTTGGTAAAGTTTGGTAAGAAACGGAATCCATTTGACGTGATTCGGACCTTTAATGCAAAACTTGATGTTTAAAGAAGCTTTGAGAAATTTATTGATTTTTGAGGTTTAATCCGATGTTCATGATGTTATTTTGGTGATTTGATTACACGAATATGTCACGACCCCCGTTCACCCTCCATGAACATATCGTGATGGCACCTAGTTCCTACAACTAGGTAAGCCTAACGGTGCGGAAGTAACAATTTAACTTGGGGAATAATCAATTAAACTGAACATACAAAAAATAACAACTGAATGTAAGGGCGCCCAGCCTATACAAACTCTAAAGGTATGCGGAAGTTTAATACTCAATCCCTAAACCCGGAAAGTCACGGGAAACACAGGCTAATAGAATTACCATAAGTACTCTAATCCCCAGAATATCTACATCAAAAGTATGATAGGATAACAACTCTATAACTAGAATAAGGAAGAAGACTCTTCGGTCTGCGGACGCTGCAGATATACCTCGAATTCTCCGTGTATCTCCTCGCCTCAAGGATAGTGCGCCTGAGAAGAGGTACCTGGATCTGCACATGATGAACATGCGCAGGAAGGGCATGGGTACACTACAGCGGTAATCAGTAAGTGCCAAGCCTAACCTCGGTTGGGTAGTGACGAGGAAGGTCAGGGCCCTACTGAGGTAAAATATAATATTAATTAACAGTATATCTGACAGAAATAATGAGTACAACAGTGAGATAAGGCAGGTCAACGAGGAATAACAACTACAAAAGACAGAGTAAACACAGAGTAAATACAACTCAAAGTCAATGATACCAATGAGGGTCTCCCAGGATACCGTCCTGTAGCCCTTTTCTCAACTGTCCAGTGGATCTCCCGGGATACCGTCCCGTAGTCCAACTCATGTACCAAACCGAAGGATCTCCCGGGATACCTACCCGTAGTCCAACCATCAATGTGCAGGGGGATCTATCGGGAATCTAACCCGCTGTCCCAAAGTAAAAGTGCAGGGGGATCTATCGGGAATCTAACCCGCAGTCCCAAAGTAAAAGTGCAGGGGGATCTACCGTGAATCGAACCCGTAGTACCAAAGTAAAAGTGCAGGGGGATCTACCTTGAATCTAACCCGTAGTCCCAAAGTAAACAGACAAGGGGGGAGCTACCGGAATCCCACATCCGTAGTCCCAATGTAATGCACAACCACAGCCAGAAATATACCAAGGAATGAAGTACGGAATACAACACAGATAGAACTAGCCTAGCATGCTTCACGTAGAACAGTCAAAACAACTTAAGCAAATAGGCAATCAAGTCAACTAAACATGCTTTTCCTAATCTAGCACGAGTTATAATTTCAAGTAGAATAAGGCAAGTAAGAAAGAAACCAATTCTCAATAACTTAAGTAAAAACCGGATTTTTCATCAATCGGCTCAAGTACGCGCCCGTCACCTCACGTACAAGGCACTCAAGTATCAAGTAACAATCCTAAGGGGAAAAGTCCCCCCACACAAGGTTAGACAAGCCACTTACCTCGAACCGGCTCAATAATCAACTAGCAACCACGCCTTTGCCACGAGTATCCAACTCCAAATAGCCCAAATCTATTCAATTCAACTACATATCGTAAGTAATATTGCAAACAACTGATTCCACTCTTAAATTTAAAGCTAGGGCGCGAAAAAAGGTAAAATAACCAAAACGCCCCTCACGCCAACGTCTCGGAATCGAAAAATTTTCACATTTTCAGAACCCTCGTACTCTCACGAGTCTAACCATATAATAATCTCCCAAATCGGAGGTCAAATGCCCACTCAAAACTCAATGGTTTAGCCTATGAAGTTTTACCCCAAATTCTTCCGATTTTGAACCCAAATTCGAATTTTAATGATGGATTTAACTACAAAATGATGAAATATAACTAGAAGAGATTAAATAAACGTTACCCAATAATCTCCTCTTCAAAACCCTCTGAAAATCGCCTTTACCTGAGCTCAAATTGATTTTCTAACTTATGAAATCAAACCCTCGAAATTTCTATATCTGCACAGGTATTTCCGCTTCTGCGGACAAGGGACCGCTTCTGCGGTTTTAATTAAGTTCCAGGCTTCCGCTTCTGCGGTCTTAAACCGCACCTGCGGTTGCCGCTTCTGCGGTACTTTTACCGCTTTTGCGGTTTTATCACAAAGGACCAGGGCCGCATCTGCGATAGAGGCCTCGCAGGTGCGCAACCGCATCTGCGGTAGATCTTCCGCACCTGCGGAAAAAGCTGAGGGAGCCCAATTCCGCTCCTGCGATGGTCAGGCCGCTTCTGCGGCTTCGCACCTGCGGAACCCAAACCGCAGGTGCGGTTATGAGAGATACCGGCAGGTCTTCAACAACTTTTCAACCTCAAAACCTTCCGTCAACCATCCGAATTCATCCCGAGGCCCCCGGGACCTCAACCAAAAGCACCAATAACACCTACTACCTCCACCAAATCAAGCTCGAGCAACTCCGCCAATGATCGGAGTGATGAAGGAGGCATTATAGGTGTTTCTAGCTGACTGCAGAAGTAATGGTCCAAAGAATAGTATTGAGTGTAAGCCCAACACTTGCTGGAATATTTGAGCCACTATGTTAAGCAGTTAAATGGGCGAGTGTGACAGTTTCTTCCTTTTCCTTTTGCCTTCATTATCTAACATGCCTGCAAACACCTATAGCTCTGCTTCTGCTCCACGTTTCCTCAACATCTTACGGGACGCTTTTGCCTCCTCCATGCACCCTTATTTAATGAGAAACCTCGGGGTCTCACTAAGAAAGAAAGACATTACACGAAGTGGCAAAGGCAAAAACTCACTATTGGAAAGGACCATCTCCAACCATAACGGAAGTTGTGAGATGTTTCCATGTTTACTGCTTTCGTGCTAGTACTTCCCCATTGCACCATGGAGTTATAACCGAGGGAGATCCCCTCTGATGCCTTTCCAACATTGATCTCACTCAATACAATGGGAATCACCTGCAAGATTGAAACTTGTTTAAGTGTGACAAGAAATAAGAAGCACAAAACATATAAAACTATATATTCTGATATTTCCTATTTCACAACATAGCAAATGCTATTAATGGCTAGTTGGATAATACTAACCTCGAACACTCATATTTCCAGCAACTAATTTGGCACAAGCAAAAGGACAAAAGATTAAACCTTTATTAACCCATCCTCCACGACCAGGGAATGGATATTTTTCAAAGTAAATAAATCTTATTATTAATATTATATTAAGATAAGTTATGTGCATACTAGAGAGATTAATGTTACTTGATGAGTTTTTCTTACAACAATAAAATAAATATGAGATTTTAGTTCTTAAATAATTTAACAAATGAGTCATGTGCATGTTATGTGCATCTTTTTCCATCTGAAAGCACTACTAGGGTGAGGTATTATTTTTGCGTAAATTATATTAGTCAAATTGACCTATATAAAGAAAACCTAGAAAATAAAGAAATGAATAAGTATCTGTGCTAAAATCATGCCTAAACATACTGAGATTAGAGTCCTCGTCGGCCGATGAAGCTGTAACTCGGAAGGTGAGTCCAACAACTCAAGCTCGAACAACTCCAACTATGAGCGGGGCGACGAAGGAGGCATTATAGGTGTATCTAGCCGATTGCCAAAGTAATGGTCCGAAGAATATTATTAAGTCTAAGCCCAAAACTGGCTGGAAAATTTGAGCCACTATTTTAAGCAGTTAAATGGGCGAGTGTGGCAATTTAATCCTTTTCCTCTTGCCTTCATTTTCCATCTTGCCCGCCAATATCTACAGCTCTCCTTCTAATTCACATTTCCTCAACATCTTAAGGGACGCTTTAGCCACCTCCACACGCCCTTTCTTAATGGGAAACCTCGGGGTCTCACTAAGATAGAAAGATAGTACAAGAAGTGGCAAAGCCAAAAACCCACTATTGGAAAAGGACTATCTCCAACCATAACGGAAGTTGTGAGATGTTGTCATATTTACCGCTTTCGTGCTAGTACTTCCCCATAGCACCATGGAGTTATAAGTGAGGAAAATCCACTTTGGTGCCTTTTGAACATTGATCTCACTCAATATAATGGGAATCACCTGCAATATTGTAACTTGGTTAAGTGTGACATGCAATATGAAGCACAAAACATATAAAAAAATATATTCTTATATTTCCTATTTCACAACATAGCAAATGCTAATAATGGTAGTTGGATAATACTAACCTTGAACACTCATATTTCCAGCAACTAATTTCGTACAAGCCAAAGGAGAAAAGATTAAATCAACATTAACTCATCCACGATCAGGGCATGGATATATCTCAAATTAAATAAATATTATTATGAATATTATATTAAGAGAATTTATGTGCATACTAAAGAGATTAATGTTACTTGGTGAGTTATTTTCACAATAATAAAATAAATGTTTGATTTTAGTCCTTAAACAAGTTAAAAAATGAGTCATGTGCATGTTATGTGCATCTTTTTCCATCTGAAAGCACTACTACGGTGAGGTAATATTTTTGCGTAAATTATTTTAGTAAAATTGATCTATATAAAGAAACCCTAAATAAGAAAAAAAATTGAAGAAGTAGATGTGCTAAAATCATGCCTAAATATATTGAGACTAGAGTCCTCCGTCAGCTAAAGAAGCTGTAGCTCGGACAAGTATGTCCAACAACTCAAGCTCGAACAACTCCGGCAATGAGCGGAGTGATGAATGAGGCATTATAGGTGTTTCTAGTTGACTGCAGAAGTAATGGTCCAAAGAATGATATTGAGTATAAGCCCAACACTTGCTGGAATATTTGAGCCACTATGTTAACCAGTAAAATGGGCGAGTGTCACTGTTTCTTCCTTTTTCTCTTGCCTTAATTTTCTAACATGCCTGCCAACATCTACAGCTCTACTTATGCTCCACATTTCCTCAATATCTTAAGATACACTTTTGCCTCCTCCATACGCCCTTATTTAATGAGAAACCTCGGGATCTCACCGAGAAAGAAAGATAGTACACGAAGTGGCAAAGCAAAAAAGCCACTACTGGCAAATGACCATCTCCAACCATAATGGAAGTTGTGAGATGCTTCCATGCTTACTGCTTTCGTTCTAGTACTTCCTCATAGCACCATGGAGTTATGCGACAGAAATCCACTTTGGCTCCTTTTCTACATTGATCTCACTCAATATAATGGAAATCACCTGCAATATTGTAACTTGTTTAAGTGTGACATGCAATCTGAAGCGCAAAATATTTAAAACTATATATTCTGATATTTCCTATTTCACAACATAGAAACTGCTAATAATGGTTAGTTGGATAATACTAACCTTGAACACTCATATTTCCAGCAACTAATTCGGCACAAGCCAAAGGAGAAAAGATTAAACCTACACTAACCCATCCTCCACGACCAGGGCATGGATATATAACAAAGTAAATAAATCTTATTATGAATTTTATATTAGGAGAATTTATGTGCATACTAGAGAGATTAATGTTACTTGATGAGTTTTCTTCACAACAATAAAATAAATA
The DNA here is from genome assembly GCF_001879085.1 of Nicotiana attenuata. NCBI lineage: Eukaryota > Viridiplantae > Streptophyta > Magnoliopsida > Solanales > Solanaceae > Nicotiana > Nicotiana attenuata. The sequence goes on along the minus strand of NW_017672163.1, from coordinate 197,677 downwards.
TGTGATTTTAGTCCTTAAAGAAGTTAACAAATGAGTCATGTGCATGTTATGTGCATCTTTTTCCATCTGAAAGCACTACTAGGGTGAGGTATTATTTTTGAGTAAATTATATTAGTCAAATTGACCTATATAAAGAAATCCTAAAAAATAAAGAAATGAAGAAGTACATGTGCTAAAATCATGCCTAAACCTGCCGAGACTAGAGTCCTCTATCGGCCGATGAAGCTTTAACTCAGATAGGTGAGTCCAACAACTCAAGCTCGAACAACTCCGGCAATGAGCGGAGTGATGAAGGAGGCATTATAGGTGTATCTAGCTTACTGAAGAAGAAATAGTCCAAAGAATAGTATTGAGTATAAGCCCAACACTTGCTGGAAAATTTGAGCCACTATGTTAAGCAGAAAAATGGGCGAGTGTGACAATTTCTTCCTTTTCCTCTTGCCTTCATTTTCCATCATGCCTGCCAAAATCTATAGCTCTGCTTCTGCTCCACATTTTCTCAAAAACTTAAGCGACACTTTTGCCTCCTCCATACACCCTTTCTTAATGAGAAACCTGGGAGTCTCACTAAGAAAGCAAGACAATACAAGAAGTGGCAAAGACGAAAATTCACTACTGGCAAAGGACCATCTCCAACCATAACGGTAGTTGTGAGATGCTGCAATGTTTACTGCTTTTGTGCTAGTACTTCTCCATAGCACCATGGAGTTCTAAGCAAGGAAAATTCACTTTGGTACNATTGGCTCAAGTACGCGCTCGTCACCTCGCGTACAAGGCACTCAAAATGACAAATAACAAATCCTAAGGGGAAAGGTCCCCCACACAAGCTTAGACAAGTCACTTACCTCGAACCGGCTCAATATCAACTAGAAACCACGCCCTTGCCACGAGTATCCGACTCCAAATGGCCCAAATCTATTCAATTCAATTATACATTGTAAATAACATCGCAAACAACTGGTTTTGCTATTTAATTCAAAGCTACGGCGTGAAATTAGGTGCAATGACCAAAATGCCCTTCAGGCCAACGTCTCGGAATCGAATAATTTTCACATTTTCAGAACCCTCGTACTCTCATGAGTCTAACCATATAAAAATCTCCCAAATCGGAGGTCAAATGCTCACTCAAAACTCAATCGTTTAGCCTATGAAGTTTTACCCAATTTGTTCCAATTTTGACCCCAAATTCGAATTTTAATGATGGATTTAACTACAAAATGATGAAATATAACTAGGAGGGATTCAAGGAACGTTACCCAATAGTTTTCTCTTCAAAATCCTCTGAAAATCGCCCTTACCCGAGCTCAATTTGGTTTTTCTAACTTATGAAATCAAACCCTTGAATTTTCTATATCAGAAGAGGCATTTCCGCTTCTGCGGTCCCGCTTATGCGGAAACAAGCCGCTTCTGCGGTCTACAATTAAATGGCCAGGATCGCATCTGCGAGAAATGAGCAGCAGGTGCATAAGCGCATCTGCGAGGGACAATCCGCTTCTGCGGAAACTAACGAAACGCTGGAGCCGCATTTGCGATGCCTGAGCCGCTTCTACGGCTCCGCTTATGCGGGAATAGCACTGCTTCTGCGGTTTCTGAGGGAAAGGAGCAAAGCCTCTTCTGCGGCCATTTAGCCGCCTCTGCGGCGCCGCATCCGTGGTTCCCAAGCCGCAGATGCAAAAATACCAGAAGCAGCAATGGTTCAGCTGCTGCAACACTTCTAAATTCTTTCGTTAACCACCCGAAATCATCCCGAGGCCCCCGGGACCTCAACCAAAAGCACCAATAACACCCAATACCTCATTCAAACTTGTACCAATCCTTAAACCACCTAAAACAACGTCGGAAACTCGATTAATTCAAGGATTTGAGCCTAAGAACTTCAAATTCCATCAAAATACATTTTCGATCAAAAACCCAACCAAAACACGTCCGAATGACCTGAAATTTTGCACACACATCCCAAATGACACGACGGAGCTACTGCAACTTCCGGAATTCCATTCCGGCCCTCGGATCAAAAATTCACTATCGGACCGGAAACTTAAAAAATTCAACCTTCGGCATTTCGAGCCTAAAAGAGCTACGAACTTCCAAAATACATTCCGAACACGCTCCCAACCCTGAAATCACCTAAAGGAGCTAACGGGACCATCAGATTTCCATTCCGAGGTCGTCTTCATACTGTTCCGACTACGGAACACTTTTCCACACTTAAGCTCTAATTTAGGGACTAAGTATCGCAAAACTCTCCGAAACTCAACACCGAACGCCCCGGCAAACCAAAATAGCAGAAATGAACTTAGGGGAAGCAGTTAATAGGGGATCGGGGCGTAAATTCCAAAAACGACCGGTCGGGTCGTTACATCCTCCTACACTTAAACATTCGTTCGTCCTCGAACGAGCGTAGAGAACATACCTGAAGTAGTGAAAAGACGATGGTACTGGCTGCGCATATCCCGCTCGGTCTCCCAGGTCGCCTCCTCGGCCGGCTGACCCCGCCACTGAACCTTCACTGAAGCTATGTTCTTTGACCTCAACTTTCTGATCTGTCTGTCCAATATAGCCACCGGCTTCTCAACATAGGATAGATCCTTGTCCAACTGGACTGAACTGAAATCCAACACGTGATACGGATCACCGTGATACCTCCGGAGCATCGAAACATGAAATACCGGATGAACTCCGGCCAAACTGGGAGGCAAGGCAAGCTCATAGGCAACCTCCCCAACTCGTCGCAAGATCTCAAAAGGGCCAATAAACCTCGGACTCAACTTTCCTTTCTTCCCAAACCTCATGACGCCCTTCATAGGAGAAACCCGAAGCAGAACCCGCTCACCAACCATATATGAAACATCACGAACCTTCCTGTCCGCGTAACTCTTCTGTCTGGACTGGGCTGTACGGAGTCTATCCTGAATCACCTTGACTTTCTCCAATGCATCCTGAACCAACTCTGTGCCCAATAGCCTGGCCTCACCCGGCTCGAACCAACCCACCGGAGATCTACACCTCCTACCATATAGAGCCTCATACGGCGCCATTTGAATGCTAAACTGATAACTGTTGTTGCAAGCAAACTCCGCCAATGGCAAGAAATGATCCCAAGACCCTCCAAACTCAATCACACACGCACGGAGCAAATCCTCAAGAACCTGAATAGTGCGCTCGGACTGTCCGTCCGTCTGGGGGTGAAATGATGTGCTTGACTCCACCCGAGTGCCTAACTCCTGCTGCACGGCTCTCCAGAACCGCAATGTAAACTGAGTACCTCTGTCTGAAATAATAGAGACTGGAATACCATGCAGACGGACGATCTCCCGGATATAAATCTCCGCAAACCGCTCCGATGAATAAGTGGTGCACACAGGAATTAAATGAGCGGACTTGGTCAGCCGATCCACAATAACACAAATGGAATCAAACTTCTTCAAGGTTCGTGGGAGTCCAGATACAAAGTCCATGATGATGCGCTCCCACTTCCACTCCGAAATCTCTATCTGCTGAAGCAGCCCACCTGGACGCTGGTGCTCGTACTTCACCTGCTGGCAGTTGAGGCATCTAGACACATAACCAACTATATCTTTCTTCATCCGCCTCCACCAGTAGTGCTGCCTCAAGTCCTGATACATCTTCGCGGCACCCGGATGGATGGAATACCGCAAACTATGGGCCTCTGCTAGAATTAACTCTCGAAGACCATCAACATTGGGCACACAAATCCGGCCTTGCATCCTCAATACCCCGTCATCTCCAATGGTCACATCTCTGGCATCACCACGCTGAACCTTGTCCTGAAGGACAAGCAAATGAGGGTTATCATACTGCCGCTCCCTGATACGATCAAATAAGGAGGACCGGGAAACCACACAAGCTAGAACTTGACTGAGCTCCGAAAGATCCAATATCACGAACTGGCAGGCTAAGGCCTGAACATCCATTGCCATAGGCCTCTTTGAAGCTGGTAAATATGTCAAACTCCCCAAACTCTCCGCCCGGCGACTCAAGGCATCTGCGACTACATTGGCCTTGCCAGGGTGATACAGAATAGTAATGTCATAATCCTTTAGCAACTCTAACCACCTCCTCTGACGCATATTGAGATCCTTTTGCTTGAGTAAATGCTGCAAACTCCGATGATCAGTGTAAATCTCACAAGGCACGCCGTACAAATAATGACGCCAGATCTTCAAGGCATGAGCAATAGCAGCTAACTCAAGGTCATGGACAGGGGTAATTCTTCTCATGTATCTTCAACTGTCTGGACGCATAGGCAATCACCCTACCGTCCTGCATCAACACCGCTCCGAGGCCAACTCTCGAGGTGTCACAATAGACAGTATAAGACCTCGAACCGGTAGGCAACATCAAAATTGGGGCTGTAGTCAAAGCTGTCTTGAGCTTCTGAAAGCTCGCCTCACACTCCTCTGTCCACTGAAATGGGGCACCCTTCTGGGTCAATCTAGTCATAGGGGCAGCAATCGATGAAAATCCCTCCACGAAGTGACGGTAGTAGCCCGCCAAACCAAGGAAACTGCGAATCTTTGTAGCTGAGGATGGCCTGGGCCAACTCTGTACGGCCTCTATCTTCCTCGGATCCACCCGAATACCCTCACTCAAAACCACGTGGCCTAAGAATGCCACAGAACTCAGCCAAAACTCGCATTGTGAAAACTTTGCATATAACTTCTTCTCCCTCAAGGTCTGAAGCACGGTCCTCATGTGTTGCTCATGATCTTCCCGACTCCAGGAATACACCAGAATATCATCAATAAAAACAATAACGAACGAGTCAAGATATGGCCTGAATACACTGTGCATCAAATGCATGAGAGCTGCTGGGGCATTGGTCAGCCCAAATGACATAACAAGGAACTCGTAATGACCATACCGAGTCCTGAAGGCAGTCTTCAGGATACCTGGCTCCCGAATCTTCAACTGATGGTAACCTAAGCGCAAGTTAATCTTAGAAAACACTTGTGTGCCCTTAAGTTGGTCAAACAGATTATCAGTACGAGCCAAGGGATAACGGTTCTTCACTGTAACCTTGTTCAACTGACGATAATCAATACACATACGCATAGAACCATCCTTCTTCTTCACAAACAAGATAGGAGCACCCCACGGTGAAACACTGGGTCGAATAAAACCATTACCAAGCAATTCCTGCGACTGATCATTGCAAAAATCAATGTCCCTATCGGGCGGCATGCCCGAAAGATCAGCTGGAAACACATCGGGATAATCCCGTACCACTAGAACTGAGTCCACAGAAGGGGTATCAACACTGACATCTCTCACATAAGCTAAGTACGCGGCACACCCCTTCTCAACCATACGCTGAGCTTTAAGAAAAGAGATAACTCTACTGGGAGTGTGATCTAAAGTACCACTCCACTCGATACGCGGAATACCTAGCATAGCCAGCGTCACGGTCTTGGCGTGACAATCAAGAATAGCAAAATGGGGCGACAACCAGTCCATGCCCAAAAATTATGTCAAAATCCACCACACCGAGTAACAACAAGTCTGCTCTGGTCTTAAAACCATGAATAGTAACCAAACATGACCGATAAACGCAGTCCACAACAAGAGAATCTCCCACAGGAGTAGAAACATAAACGGGGGCACTCAAAGGATCTCAAGGTACACCTGAATGCGGACCAAAATAAGAAGACACATAAAAATAAGTGGAGCCTAGATCGAATAGAACCGATACACCTCTATAGCAGACCATGACAATACCTGTGGTGATAGAATCAGAGGCAACAGCCTCGGCACGGGTAGGTGGGGTAGCAACTGGGGCTATAACCATGGCCTGGGAACTCTGCGGGGCATGCTGTGGCCGAGAAGTCTGTGAGGATGCACCCCTACCAAGTCTGGGGCAGTCCGTAACCATGTGGCGTGTGTCACCACACTCAAAGCAACCTCGCGGCCGACGTGGGGGTGGAAACTGTGCAATACGGGTACTCCGAGACCCCTGAACACCTGAAACCCTGTGTGAAATCTGAGATGCGAACTGAGCTGGCTGACCCACAAAACCTCTACCGTGACTCACCCTGCCTCCAAAATAAGGACCAGTATATCTCCCCGGTCTACGAGGTCTACTCACCCCTCTATACTCTCCCTCCTGACCTCGTCTGTCCTCTCTCTCCTGGACCCATCTGTCTCCTACTTGGCGAGAGGTCCTCACCACCCGCTGAACTGGGACCACAGGCTGTGTCGCCATGACACCTGGAACCTGACCAATGGGAACTCGCTGCTCTGGAGTGGGGGCGACGGGAGTCTGGGTCCCTCCCCCGATCTGTGAAGTAGTCGGTACAACCTGAATCAATCCGGCCTGAATCAATGTACCAACATGCTCAGGAACTGAGTCAAAGTCTCCTGAAGGGCTGGAGTAGTAGTGGCAGTAGGCGTGTCGGGTGCCTGAACTCCGGCTGGGTTTGCTGGTGGTACCTCGGCGGCAGCTCGCGCAGGTGCCCTAGCTGCACCACGCACGCGTCCTCGGCCTCTACCCCGACCCTGGCCTCTGGCGGCTGCAGTAGGGGGTGCGGGTGTTTGATCATCTCGAGTAGCACGTGTCCTCACCATCTGTGAGAGAATAGAAGTCGGAAGTTTAGAATTGATGTTCAAAAATCTCGCACGACAGGAATCAAATAAAGTGAAATTTTCCTAACGGTTACATAGCCTCTCGTAGATAAGTACAGACTTCTCCGTACCGATCAGCGAGACTCTAATAAACCGGCCTGTGTTCCGTGACTCCTATGAACCTAGAGCTCTGATACCAACTTGTCACGACCCCCGTTCACCCTCCATGAACATGTCATGATGGCACCTAGTTCCTACAACTAGGTAAGCCTAACAGCTAGGAAGTAACAATTTAACTTGGGGAATAATCAATTAAAACTGAACATACAAAAAATAACAACTGAATGTAAGGCCGCCCGGCCTATACAAACTCTAAAGGTATGCGGAAGTTTACAACTCAATCCCTAAACCCGGAAAGTCACGGGAAACACAGGCTAATAGAATTACCATAAGTACTCTAATCCCCAGAATATCTACATCAAAAGTATGATAGGATAACAGCTCTATAACTAGAATAAGGAAGAAGACTCTTCGGTCTGCGGACGCTGCAGATATACCTCGAAGTCTCCATGTATCTCCTCGCCTCAATGATAGTGCGCCTGAGAAGAGGTACCTGGATCTGCACATGAAGAACATGCGCAGGAAGGGCATGAGTACACTACAGCGGTAATCAGTAAGTGCCAAGCCTAACCTCGGTTGGGTAGTGACGAGGAAGGTCAAGGCCCTACTGAGGTAAGATATAATATTAATTAACAGTATAAAATCTGACAGAAATAATGAGTACAGTAGTGAGATAAGGCAGGTCAACGAGGAATAACAACTACAAAAGACAGAGTAAACACAGAGTAAATACAGCTCAAAGTCAATGATACCAATGAGGGTCTCCGAGGATACCGTCCTGTAGCCCTTTTCTCAACTGTCCAGTGGATCTCCCGGGATACCGTCCCGTAGTCCAACTCATGTACCAAATCGAAGGATCTCCCGGGATACCGACCCGTAGTCCAACCATCAATGTGCAGGGGGATCTATCGGGAATCTAACCCGCAGTCCCAAAGTAAAAGTGCAGGGGGATCTATCGGGAATCGAACCCGTAGTCCCAAAGTAAAAGTGCAGGGGGATCTAGCGGGAATCGAACCCGTAGTCCCAAAGTAAACAGACAAGGGGGGAGCTACCGGAATCCCACATCCATAGTCTCAATGTAATGCACAACCACAGCCAGAAATATACCAAGGAATGAAGTACGGAATATAACACAGATAGAACTAGCCTAGAATGCTTCACGTAGAACAGTCAAAACAACTTAAGCAAATAGGCAATCAAGTCAACTAAACATGCTTTTCCTAATCTAGCACGAGTTATAATTTCAAGTAGAATAAGGCAAGTAAGAAAGAAACCAATTCTCAATAACTTAAGTAAAAACCGGATTTTTCATCAATCGGCTCAAGTACGCGCCCGTCACCTCACGTACAAGGCACTCAAGTATCAAGTAACAATCCTAAGGGAAAAAGTCCCCCCACACAAGGTTAGACAAGCCACTTACCTCGAACCGGCTCAATAATCAACTAGGAACCACGCCTTTGCCACGAGTATCCAACTCCAAATGGCCCAAATCTATTCAATTAAACTACATATCGTAAGTAATATTGCAAACAACTGATTCCACTATTAAATTTAAAGCTAGGGCGCGAAAATAGGTAAAATGACCAAAATGCCCCTTAGGCCAACGTCTCGAAATCGAAAATTTTTCATATTTTCAGAACCCTCGTACTCTCAAGTCTAACCATATAAAAATCTCCCAAATCGGAGGTCAAATGCCCACTCAAAACTCAATGGTTTAGCCTATGAAGTTTTACCCCAAATTCTTCCAATTTTGAACCCAAATTCGAATTTTAATGATGTATTTAACTACAAAATGATGAAATATAACTAGAAGGGATTAGAGAGATGTTACCCAGTAATCTCCTCTTCAAAACCCTCTGAAAATCGCCTTTACCCAAGCTCAAATTGATTTTTCTAACTTATGAAATTAAACCCTCGAAATTTCTATATCTGCACAGGTATTTCCGCTTCTGCGGACAAGGGACCGCTTCTGCGGTCCCGCTTCTGCAGCCAATTTACCGCTTCTGCGGTTTTAATTAAATTCCAGGCTTCTGATTCTGCGGTCTTAAACCGCACCTGCGGTTGCCGCTGCTGCGGTACTCTTACCGCTTCTGCGATTTTCTCACAAAGGACCAGGGCCGCATCTGCGATAGAGGCCTCGCAGGTGCGCAACCGCATCTGCGGTAGATCTTCCGCACCTGCGGAAAAAGCTGAGGGAGCCCAATTCCGCTCCTGCGATGGTCAGGCCGCTTCTGCGGCTCCGCACCTGCGGAACCCAAACCGCAGGTGCGGTTATGATAGATACCGGATGGTCTTCAGCAACTTTTCAACCTCAAAACCTTCCGTCAACCATCCGAATTCATCCCGAGGCCCCCAGGACCTCAACCAAAAGCACCAACAACACCTAATACCTCATTCAAACTTGTAAAAATCCTTAAACCACCTAATACAACGCCGGAAACTCGAATTAAACAAGGATTTGAGCCTAAGAACTTCAACTTTTATCAAAATACGCTTTCGATCAAAAACCTAACCAAAACACGTCCAAATGACCTGAAATTTTGCACACACATCCCAAATGACATGACGGAGCTATTGCAACTTCCGGAATTCCAATCCGAGCCTCGGATCAAAAATTCACTATCGGACCGAAAACTTCAAAAATTCAAACTTCGGCATTTCAAGCCTAAATGAGCTATGGACTTCCAAAATACATTCCGAACACGCTCCCAACCCCGAAATTACCTAACAGAGCTAACGGGACCATCAGATTTCCATTCCGAGGTCGTCTTCACACTGTTCCAACTACGGACCTCTTTTCCACACTTAAGCTCTCATTTAGGGACTAAGCGTCCCAAAACTCTTCAAAACCCAACACCGAACGTCCCTGCAAACCAAAATAGCAGAAATGAACTTAGGGGAAGCAGTTAATAGGGGATCGGGGCGTAAATTCTAATAACGACCGGCCGGGTCGTTATAGAATAAGTCCGTAGGATGTTTTTGAGGTTGTGTGTATATTTGGTTTGAAGCCCCGAGGGCTCGGGTGAGTTTTGGATAAGCCACGGGATGCATTTCGGACTTAGAAAATTGCAGATTTCTCAGTTGGTGTATCAGGTCTGCAGCCTCTCGCAAATGCGATGATGGCTGGAAGGATGATGTATCGCAAATGCGACACATGTTTCGCAAATGCAAAAGTCCCAAAATTCCTGAAGGGTTTGCAAATGCGAGCCCTGTTTCGCAATTCCCAAGCTAGCAGAGGTCAGGGTTCGCTTTTTTGAACCCCTGTTCGCAATTCCCACATCTAAGACCTGCAACTTTTATACTTAGCCGAATTTTTGACCCATTTTAATATCCTCTCAAAACATAAACACACTAAGGCGATTTTTCAAAGGTTTCTTCTCCTCCAAATCAATTGTAAGTCATTTTTAACTAATTTTATTCAATCCTCAACATCTTTTAACATGATTTCAACTTCAAATCAATGATTTTCATTGGGGAAATTGGGTGTTTTAGGTAGAACCTAGGTTTTTCAAAAATTGGAGATTTGGACCTCGATTTGAGGTCCGATTTCGAAACAAAGTATATATTTGGTTTCATGGGGGAATGGGTGATCGGGTTTTTGTTCGAACCTCGGGTTTTGACCATGTGGGCCCGGGGGCGATTTTTGACTTTTTGGGTAAAACTTTGGGAAATTCATTTTCATGCATTCGAATTGATTCATTTAGCGTTTATTGATGTATTTAAGTAACTTGTGACTAGATACGAGCGAATTAGTGGTGGAATCGAGGGGTAAACCTATAATTGAAACTTGAATTGTGTTCGTGGCATCGAGGTAAGTGTTTGGTCTAACCTTAGCTTGAGGGATTAGGAGTCGAGTCCTATTTGCTATGTGGTAAATGTTGAGTACGACGTATAGGCATTGTGACGAGTATCTATACGTTGGTGTCTAGCATGCCCATGAGTCTTTATATTGTGATTATCATGACTTCGTGGTATCTTTCATGCCTTGGTGATGGTTTCTATTTGTTGTGTAAAGTTGTGGAAGGAATTGTGACCTATGAGCATTGAGGAGCATTGGCTCAAGTCGTATAACGAATTTTGAAAGTGTAAGTGATAGTTGAACCTCTAGAGCATTGGCTCGAGTTATGAAATGAATTGTGAAGTAAAAGTAAGAAAGAGAAGAGGTCATTATGTTGCCCCCTTTCCGGGCTATTGTTGCTTTAATTGTTATTTCCCTTGCCGGGATTTAGTTGTTGTTTTGATGTTGTCCCTTGCCGGGACTTGTTGTTGAATTATTGTTCCCTTGTCAGGATTATTATTGCAATTTCATTTATCTCCCTTGCCCTATTGTTTGTTATTGTTGTTTGGGTGAGGAAAGAGAGTTAAAGCACGAAGGGTGATGCCGTGCATTGTTTTTGTGAGGAAAGAGTGTAAAACACGAAGGGTGATGCCGTGTGTGATTGTGAGGAAAGAGTGTAAAGCACGAAGGGTGATGCTGTGCCGCACGATGTACCATTCCCTACCGATTATATTGATTATATGGTGAGGAAAGAGAGTAAAAGCACGAAGGGTAATGCCGTGCGCATTTTTATTATATGATTGCTTTGGTGAGGACGAGAGTAAAAGCACGAAGGGTGATGCCGTGCATTTATTGATTTCTGATTTTTTTGTTGATATCCGAGTAATACTGTTTCTTTCGTTTACTTGCTGTCTTTCTATTTGGAATTGATATCTCCCCCGCAGCATGCTTCCCCTCCTATACTTGACTTTTTATTTCTGTATTCCTTTTTCTGCTGTATATAGTTGAATTGCACAGGTTTAATTGGTAGTCTGGTCCTAGCCTCGTCACTACCTCGCTGAGTTGTGTATATTTTATTGCTTTCTTCTGCTTATTCTAAATTTTCCGCTGTTTACACGTTATTCTTTTATGAATGTTAAAGAATATAAAATGGGTAAAAAGGTAGTTTGTTCAATAATTGGCTTGCCAAGCTCACATTAGTAGGCGCCATCACGACTCCCGAGGGTGGGAAATCCGGGTTGTGACAATGGCCTATACTCTTTTGTTGCCCTAAGGCCTGTCACCTCTCGTCTCTTCCTTCACTTGACTATAGATTTTGTAATATTGTCATCTTTTGATCTACCGTTGTCATCCATGTACCATATCTTACTCATAATGCTTCATTAACTCTTTTCTTATTTCCCGCTAACATTTATGTCTATCACTTTATTCTGAAAACTCGACAAGACATTCTCTTGCTTTTAGCTTCCCTTTGCTTCATCCAGTGGCTCTTCAAGTTGCTTAACGTTCTCGCTCTACTAGGGACGAGAGTCACACTAAGGTAATATTTATCCCTTCCAGGCTTTTAGTGCCTATCTTCGTAGTGCTCATATCTAGATGTACTATTTTAGAGTGCAACATCTGGGTATCTGACAAGGAGATGTATTAGCACATTTGCAATATCCTTCGGAAATGTCAACTGACGCAAACAATTCATCCATCATATCTTCTTATACTACTTCTATTAACCCCCATAGGGCATATCTGGAATGGGTGCGACCAATTGTATATACCTCTGTTACTATTGAATAAAACTCAAAAAGCTTATGTTCCTCTGCCTCAATTATAAACACCATTAACCATCATTAATTAGGCGCCTCGTACCCTTCTCATCTTTCTCTTTTTACTTGTTGTAGCTTGTATCTACCTTCTGAATCTCTCATTGCCTTTTTCCACAGGGTGGATAGATATTCTTGCCTCAAGGCTCCTTATCGAGAGGCTTACACGTCTTAGTACACACATGATTTACTGAAGACCTTACATTTACTCATCATAAGCATCAAGCGAAATTCGAGTTCCTCTAACTCAACTCTTCTACAACCGAATTCAATCTTTTACGAACCGTCTTTCTAGGTGTAGGCATCGTCGTATTATGAATAGAAGATAGGAGTTTGAATTCTTATAAGTGAGCTCTACCACACGATCTGGAGTAAGAAGAAAGAGTGACAGTCCTAAATGCCCTGTAGCCTCCTGCTTATAAGTGTGGTGCACGACACACCCATAAACAAGACTCTACTAGACACGGCTTGTAGACTCCCTAGGACAGAACTGCTTTGATACCACTTTTGTCACGACCCAAACCGATGGACCGCGACGGGCACCTGGTACGTTACTCAACCGAGTACCAACATAACGAATCTTTTCATGTCATACTATCATAAATAACTGAGTCGGAGAGGCTGTCGTGAAATAGGTAGAATGCAACATGTAATACCAATCTATACATAAGACATACGGGCCTACAAGCCCAAAATAACCACTCGTACCCTGAATATAGGCCGACNCTTTTAATGTTTAGAGCTAAATATCTTAATTTGGTTACCTCCTACCCCTAAGCCACTAAATACGCTATTCAGTTACACTATTTTCTTTCTCTTCTACTTTGATACATCTCATTCTCTTCCCCCATTCCCCTACAAGCACGATGCTCAATCTCAAAATTTCTCTCACCCACATCACCTACCATTAGTCAAAAACCCCACGCTCTCTCCTCCCTCTTCATATAACTCCATAACCTTTCCCATATCCCATATACATATATATACATAAATATATACGCGTATATAATGTCATCTGGTCACCGATCAATGTACATGAATGCAATGCATGAAAAGTACATTAATAAAATCTTTCAGAATGTCATAAGACCATTTTGCCTTTGAGTAATATCATAAAGTAAACTCTTTTCAACTTTCGTATTTTTCTGAGACCCATGAACAGATGATAAAATATTATGACACATGGAAATTCAAGAACATATATATCCCTAATATTTCTGTAGATAGAGTCATTTATGGAAATTGTGCATTTGCACGTTTCGTTCGTATTGTATGGATCATGCCAAAAGAAAGAAGGGATAGCCTTAACATACCTGTTCCTTGAAATATTTGAACGAAGTGAAGCTCCTGCTCTTGTGAAATATGTTGAAACGAACGAATGAAGCTCTGTTTCTGAATTTGAACGAAATTTTCTTGGACCTAAAGCTTCTGACTTTAACGTTTTCATGTATGAAAGTTGCTTGGAATGAAGACTTGTAAGGATTTCATTAGCTTCTAACCTAAACTAAGAAGGCAAAGTTTCCTTGTTGTGTTGGTATTTAATCTCACGTTCTGCCCCTTACCCCGAAGCATGAATTAGACACCTCTTTTGGTTGTATCATTCAGATGGCTTATAGATAGCCACCTAGGATAGTAGACCTTAAGAGTCATTGCCTTGATTTTGTTGAACGAAATTCTGCCTGATTCCTTTGAAATTTTGAATGAAATTATGGTGGCTTCTTTTGAAATTTCAATCGAAATTTGTTGGCTAAGGAGTTGAATTGTTTGGACAAAATGTTCTGCTTCAATGCTCTTGGTTTCTAAGCTTTGTGGCTTCTTGCCACGTTGGGGGGGGGTTAATTTTTTTTATCCACTTATTAGTTTACTGGGTAATGTCCTGTTCCCGGTAATTAATCAATTACCCGCATAATTTAAAAATTACCACAAATTACTTAAAATTCTATTTATTTTTAGAATACTTCATATATACTTTATATTATACTACCATGGGCATATGGTACCTTGCATGGTACTAGTTCATAATTATCGGGTATTATTGCTCGACCCGTATTTTATTTCAAATTGGCCACTTTCAATGAAACTCGTTTTCTTTAATCCGCGTACCCTTTTATCCTTCGTAGCACTTATTTATCGCTTGTTATAAATAGCATAAGTACGTTTAAGTCAAGATGATCTCATCCCCAAGTCTACGTCTATTAACCGACGACAAAATTTTAACGTACGAAGATGTAACATCCTTCCCCCTTAGAAACATTCGTCCTCGAATGTTCAACTCCCCGCGATCCATATAACTTTTGGCAGGGTCGACTTTGTAATAACACTACTACCAAATCTCCCTGTAGAAGCCAAATAATCCAATTATACCCTCATTTTATTACCAGGTCAGCATTTCATTCCTCTAAATGCTATTAATCTTAGACTCCTTTGAGTTCATTCAGGCTATACTGAACTTTCAATAACTTAGAGAAACCATTATCTCTCTTGTTTCCATGGACTTAATCCCGAGGACTTATCCATTCTTGTCACCTTTTCACTTGCCTTTCCTCATCCTTACTCATGTTTCCTTAAAACTTTGTCGCTCGACCAAACTTTAGCTTGCGACCTATACATATCTATTTATACCTCTCGCAACTTTCCTTCAACTTTCTTGCACCATAGATTTCCTTATGTTATTCTGGAACGTCAAGCGAGACATCACATCGTCTCCAACTTTTTTCTACTCTCTTAACTAGATCTCTCAGTACTTAGAAATCATAGGTTGGAAGACATGGTGCCGACGATGCCGGTATCATTCCTGGTTATTGGGTCCCCGTGCTTATAACCTTCTATCCGAAGTATGGACTATTTACAATCTTCTGCCTTTGAGTATCTCGTACGTTGTTCACCTTTACCTTACTTACCTTAAAATCTCCCATCGTATCTTCTATATCTTTCCTGACCTCCCTTCTACCTAGGTGTAATTCACGTCCATAACTTGAAGCTCTATTATAATACTCGCACCTCTGGTACATACACAATCCGGTGGGAGCTTCGTACTGACTTCTTATGAGGCTGGTACTTCTTCTAGCTGGCTTTACGATAGAGCCATTATAGAATATGGTTGTTGTACTATCTCTCTCGTGCCTCTGATTTTAAGGGAGATCCTACAATGTTCTCGATCACGATGTTTCTATTTTTCTGGGTCCAATAATCAGACTCATGATTATTTAGTCGATGTAACTCTTTAGTTTTCTCTTCCTTCTGATCAGCCTTTATGTAGGCTTAAGCTATCTTCCGATTTGCGGCTCCTGTACTAGTTATTACTTTAGCCTTTCATGGGCGTAACATAAAATATCCATGATACAATCTTCTCAATCCTTTGTCAATGCCCTGGGCTCAATTCTTTCTTTTAACTTATACCGGAGTCTTATGTGTCCATATGAGTGTCAACATATTTGTTGCATGTATAAAACTCTAAACTCTTAAGTGCGCTCGTAACGTAACTAACTCTGGATTATTGATCGAATAATTCCTTTCGTTCCTTCTCAGCTTTCTTTAAATGCAATCAATTACTTTCCCTGGTTGTTCTGTCACTTGTTGCATGAATACTTAGCTTATCTTAGTTTCCATGCATGCCGGAATTTTCGTGCAACTCATATGATCTCGAATATTAATTTTGACTTTACTTCCCGTTCATTAGCCACGGTAGGTGCCACTTTCTTATAGAGTGCATACAATGTTGTGGTGAGACTGTCGTTATAAGACCATTCCCTCCTTAGGTCACTGAGCTTGGGTTGAGGCCTTCTTCCTTACTTTCTCAGCTAGTCTTTCATTGTAGTATTTAGGGAAGACCCTCTGACTCTTGTAAAGCTGCGAGCTTATTACATCGTATATCCAATAAAAATTTTGATGTTTGTACTCTCCTATAATTAATCTTGGTTACTTACCTCCACGCTCATGTGCTCGTATAGTTGCTTCTGAACTGAAGTTTGGACTGTCTTCCCAGTGAGACTCTCTTTTATTTCCGTAACATTTATACGGTACCTTCAACTACCCTAACTCCTACCTGAATATTTCTCAAGTACTATAATGACATTACTGCGAGGCTGAAACTTAGTATAACTGGCACATACGGTCCCTTAAGATGAACTTTGCTCACATTGCTTGTTGTAGGGAAGCGTCTTCCTGAATGACCACTCTCTGAATTTCTCATGAATCTTCTTTTGTCGTCCATTATATTATTGCCGGAACAAAATCTGAAATTCTTATGATGATGACTATTATCAGTCACTTAGTCCCTAATTCATGTTTAGTTTATCTTGTTCACCAATCCATACTGGTTCTATTACTCTGGGGTCTAACATATCCTCTTGGTAATCGCGTTAGAGTTGCGAACTTATTTCTCAAAATAAGGACATGACTATATGGCTGTGATGACCCAAAAGGTCAACACTTGTTTTTAAATTAAATTCTACATTTCGAGGTCTTAAAAACCTCTTTCAGCATCACCTCGATTTGCGTGCGCAGTCCGAGCGTGTAACCGGAAAGTCTATATGTGAAAATCTGTGAAAAATGATAAAATTTGGCTTTAAAATGAATTAAGTTGACTTCGGTCAACATTTTGAGTAAACGGACCTGGACCCGTGATTTGACGGTCCTGGAGGGTCCGTAGGAAAATATGGGACTTGGGCGTATGCCCGGAATCGAATTCCGAGGTCCCAAGCCCGAGAATGAATTTTTGAAAGATATTGTTTTTTGAAAAATATAAAGGCTTTTGAAAGTGAAATGTTATGTGAAACCAGTGGTATCGGGCCCGTATTATGATTCCGGAGCCCGGTACAGGTTCAATATGATTTATATGTGTTGTTGGTAAAGTTTGGTAAGAAACGAAATCCATTTGACGTGATTCGGACCTTAAATGCAAAACTTGATGTTTAAAGAAGCTTTGAGAAATTTTATTGATTTTTGAGGTTTAATCCGATGTTCATGATGTTATTTTGGTGATTTGATTACAAAAAATGGTCTGTAGGATGTTTTTGAGGTTGTGTGTATATTTGGTTTGGAGCCCCGAGGGCTCGGGTGAGTTTTGGATAGGCCACGGGATGCATTTCGGACTTAGAAAATTGAAGATTTCTCAGCTGGTGTATCAGGTCTGCAGGCTTCGCAAATGCGACAAACAAACGCAAATTTGAAAGAAGTGGACTAGCTGCCTGAGTCGCAAATGCGACTTCATCCTCGCAAATGCGACTTCGCATTTGCGAACAGCCTCTCGTAAATGCGATGATGGCTGGAAGGCTGATGTATCTCAAATGCGACACATGTTTCGCAAATGCAAAAGTCCCAAATTTCCTGAAGGGTTCGCAAATGCGAGCCCTGTTTCGCAATTCCCAAGCTAGCAGAGGTCGGGGTTCGCAAGTGCGAACCCCTGTTCGCAATTCCCACAGCTGAGACCTGCAACTTTTATACTTAGCCAAATTTTTGACCCATTTTCATATCCTCTCAAAACATAAACACACTAAGGCGATTTTTTAAAGGTTTCTTCTTCTCCAAATCAATTGTAAGTCATTTTTAACTAATTCTCTTCAATCCTTAACATCTTTTAACATGATTTCAACTTCAAATCAATGATTTTCATGGGGGAAATCGGGTGTTTTGGGTAGAACCTAGGTTTTTCAATAATTGGGGATTTGGACCTCGATTTGAGGTCCGATTTCGAAACAAAGTATATATTTGGGTTCGTGGGGGAATGGGTGATCGGGTTTTGGTTCGAACCTCGGGTTTTGACCATGTGGGTACGGGGGCGATTTTTTACATTTTGGGTAAAACTTTGGGAAATTCATTTTCATGCATTCGAATTGATTCATTTACCATTTATTGATGTAATTAAGCAGCTTATGACTAGGTACGAGCGAATTGGTGGTAGAATCAAGGGGTAAAGCTATAATTGAAACGTGAGTTGTGTTCGTGGCATCGAGATAAGTGTTTGGTCTAACATTAGCTTGAGGGATTTGGAGTCGAGTCCTATTTGCTATGTCGTAAATGTTGAGTACGACGTATAGGCATGGTGACGAGTATCTATACGTTGGTGTCTAGCATGCCCGTGAGTCTTTATATTGTGATTATCATGACTTCGTGGTATCTTTCATGCCTTGGTGATGGTTTCTATTTGTTGTGTAAAGTTGTGAAAGGAATTGTGACCTATGAGCATTGAGGAGCGTTTGCTCAAGTCGTATAACGAATTGTGAAAGTGTAAGTGATAATTGAACCTCTAGAGCATTGGCTCGAGTTATGAAGTGAATTGTGAAGTAATAGTGAAAAAGAGAAGAGGTCATTATGTTGCCCCCTTGCCGGGCTATTGCACCTTTAATTGTTATTTCCCTTGCCGGAATATAGTTGTTGTCTTGATGTTGTCCCTTGCCGGGACTTCTTGTTGAATTATTGTTCCCTTGCTGGGATTATTATTGCAATTTCATTTATTTCCCTTGCCCTATTGTTTGTGATTGTTGTTTGGGTGAGGAAAGAGAGTTAAAGCACGAAGGGTGATGCCGTGCATTCTTTTTGTGAGGAAAGAGTGTAAAGCACAAAGGGTGATGCCGTGTATGATTGTGAGGAAAGAGTGTAGAGCACGAAGGGTGATGCCGTGCACATTTTTATTATATGATTGCTTTGGTGAGGACGAGAGTAAAAGCACGAAGGGTGATGCCGTTCATTTATTGATTTCTGATTTTTTTGTTGATATCCGAGTTATATTGTTTCTTTCGTTTACTTGCTGTCTTTCTATTTGGAATTGATATCACCCACGCAGCATGCTGCCCCTCCTATACTTGACTTTTTATTTCTGTATTCCTTTTTCCGCTGTATATAGTTGAATTGCACATGTTTAATTGGTAGTCTGGTCCTAGCCTCGTCACTACCTCGCTGAGGTTAGGCTAGGCACTTACCAGCATATGGGGTCGGTTGTGCTGATACTACACTCTGCACTCTTTTGTGCAGATCCCAGTGCTATTGACTTTGGACCGTATATTGAGTGGTTACCTTCAGCCCGCGCGGAGATCCAAGGTAGACCTGCAGGCTTCCGCAGGCCCTGGCGTCTCCTCTATCCTTTACTTCCTATTTCATTTCTTGGATTCAGAAACAGTGTATCTTTTATTTTCAGACTTTGTATTTAGCACTCTTAGATCTTCTTTGGTACTGTGACACCAGTTTTGGGTAATTAAGGCTTAAACAGTTGTATTAGGTTCATGTTCAGATATTTTATTGCTTTCTTCCGCTTATTCTAAATTTTCCGCAGTTTACACGTTATTGTTTTATGAATGTTAAAGAATATAAAATTGGTAAAAAGGTAGTTAGTTCAATAATTGGCTTCCCTAGCTCACATTAGTAGGCGCCATCACGACTCCCGAGGGTGGGAAATCCGGGTCGTGACAAGTTGGTATCAGAGCTCTAGGTTTCATGGGTCTCACAGTTCACAGACAAGCTTAGTAGAGTCTGAGGGATCGGTACAGAGACGTCTGTATTTATCCCCAGAGGCTACAGAGTTAGGAAAATTTCACATCTTTTCTTTCCTGTCGTGCGGTTTGGTTTCTCAATGCTGATTGAATTTCTATTCT
This sequence comes from Nicotiana attenuata, assembly GCF_001879085.1. Taxonomy (NCBI): domain Eukaryota; kingdom Viridiplantae; phylum Streptophyta; class Magnoliopsida; order Solanales; family Solanaceae; genus Nicotiana; species Nicotiana attenuata. The sequence continues at coordinate 177,791 of NW_017672163.1, read as the reverse complement.
ATTCTCTCGCAAATGCCGAGAACACACGCTTCCTCATCCGTTGACCAGCAGCCCGAGCCGCCAGCAGCAGCTCCCACAAGGGGCAGAGGGCGAGGCCGAGGTCGTGCTAGAGGCCGAGGTAGGGGCAGAGCTCAGCCCAGAGCAGCAGCACCAGTAACAGAGCCTCAGGTTGACTTTGATGATGAGGTTCCGGCCCCAGCAGCTCCGGTGGGCCCAGCTCAGGTCCCAGAGGGGCTTATTGCTACGCCAGTAGTCCAGGATGCTCTGGTCCATCTAGTAGGCCTTATGGAGAGTGTCACCCGGGCAGGCTTGCTTCCTGTAGCACCAGCCATCTCTCAGGCTAGAGGAGGAGCCCAGACTCCAGCTACTCGCACTCCGGAGCAGGTAGCTCCCCAGTTTCAGACTCCAACAGTTCAGCCAGTTGGAGCAGCTCAGCCAAGTGTGGTAGCCCAGGCCGGTGATGGAGCAGCTATGTCTGCCGATGCTTTATGGAGATTGGACAGGTTCACCAAGCTCTTCATTACTACTTTCAGCGGTGCATCTTCTGAGGATCCCCAGGATTATCTAGACAGGTGTCATGAGGTTCTCAGGAACATGGGGATAGTTGAAACCAATGGGGTCGATTTTGCTACTTTCCGCTTGTCTGGATCCGCCAAGACTTGGTGGAGAGATTATTGCTTGGCTAGAACAACCGGATCACCAGCCTTGACTTGGGAGCAGTTTGCGCAGCTATTTCTGGAGAAGTTTCTCCCTTTCACTCAGAGAGAGGCCTATCGGAGGCAGTTTGAGTGTCTCCACCAGGGTTCTATGATCGTTACTCAGTATGAAACCAGATTCATCGACTTGGCTCGTCATGCTCTTATCATACTTCCCACTGAGAGAGAGAGGGTGAGGAGGTTCATTGATGGACTTATTCAGCCGATTCGTCTTCAGATGGCTAGGGAGATTGGGAGTGAGATATCTTTCTAGGAGGCAGCCAATGTGGCCCGGAGAGTTGAGATGGTTCTATCGCAGGGAGGTGATCATGGGTCGGACAAGAGGCCCCGTCATTCAGGCCGATTCAGTGGTACCTCGTCTGGAGGTAGGGATTTGTATGGTAGAGGCCATCCTCCTAGGCCTTTTCAGTCGGCACTTCTAGTCTCTCATGGTGCTTCAGGTGGTCGTGGTCCTCAGATGCAGCATTTTGATCAGCAGTCCTACAGTGCACCACCAACTCCCATCAGTGCACCGCCGCTTTAGAGTTTTCGGGGTGGTCATTCAGGTCGTCAGGGTCAGCAGTCTCAGCAGCCGAGGGCTTGTTACACTTGTGGTGATGTGGGTCACATTGCTAGGTTTTGCCCTCAAGCACCGAGTAGCTCTCAGCATCAGGGTTCCCGTGCCATGGTTCAGGTACCGATGTTCCATAGCCCGCCCAGCCAGCTAGAGGTGGGGGTAGAGGTGCTAGAGGTGGAGGTAGAGGTCCTAGAGGTGGAGCTCAGGCCGCTAGAGGTGGAGGCCAGCCAGCAACAGGCCGTCCCAGAGTTGTGGTTCAGGGTACTGGGGCCCAACCCCGATGTTATGCTCTTCCAGCCAGGCCCGAGGCTGAGGCTTCCGATGCAATTATTACAGGTACTATTCTGATTTGTGATAGAGATGCTTCAGTGTTATTTGATCCAGGGTCTACATACTCGTATGTGTCATCTTATTTTGCACCGTACCTGGTCATGCCTAGTAATTCTTTGAGTGTTCCTGTTTATGTGTCTACACCGGTGGGTGATTCCATTGTGGTAGATCGAGTCCATCGTTCATGTATAGTTGGGATTGGAGGTCTTGAGACTCGTGTAGATTTGCTTCTTCTAGACATAGTTGATTTCGATGTTATATTGGGAATGGACTGGTTATCACCTTATCACGCTATCTTGGACTGTAATGCCAAGATTGTGACCTTAGCCTTACCGGGTTTACCTCGTTTGGAGTGGAGAGGGACTCCTGTTCATTCTACCCGTAGTGTTATCTCCTATGTGAAGGCTCAGCGTATGGTCGAGAAGGGGTGTTTGGCCTATTTGGCCTATGTTCGTGATTCTAGTACTGAGGTTCCTTCTATTGAGTCTGTTCCCGTTGTTCGTGAGTTTCCTGAGGTATTCCCTTCAGACCTTCCGGAAATGCCACACGGCAGGGATATTGACTTTTGCATTGAGTTGGCTCTGGGCACTCAGCCTATTTCTATCCCGCCGTATCGTATGGCCCCGCCTGAGTTGAAAGAGTTGAAGGAGCAGTTGCAAGACTTGCTTGAAAAGGGTTTCATTAGACCCAGTGTATTGCCTGGGGTGCGCCGGTGTTGTTCGTAAAGAAGAAGGACGGATCCATGCGAATGTGTATAGATTACCGGCAATTGAACAAGGTTACAATTAAGAATAAGTATCCGCTGCCGAGGATTGATGATTTGTTCGATCAGCTTCGGGGTGCCAAGGAATTTTCAAACATTAACTTGAGATCTGGCTACCATCAGTTGAGGATTAGGGCGTCCGATGTCCCTAAGACAGCTTTCCGCACTCGGTACGGGCATTATGAGTTCTTGGTGATGTGATTCGGGTTGACAAATGCCCCAGCAGCTTTTATGGATTTGATGAACCGAGTGTTCAAGCCTTACTTGGATTCGTTCGTGATAGTCTTCTTTGATGATATTTTGATATATTCCCGCAGCCGGGAGGAGCACGAGCAGCATCTTAGAGTGGTTCTTCAGACATTGAGGGACAGTCAGTTGTACGCCAAGTTTTCGAAGTGCGAGTTCTGGTTGAGTTCAGTTGCATTCCTAGGTCATGTGGTGTCAGCAGAGGGTATTCAAGTTGATCCAAAGAAGATTGAGGCAGTCAAGAACTGGCCTAGACCAGCATCAGCTACAGAGATCCGGAGTTTCTTGGGTTTGGCAGGCTACTATCGTTGGTTCGTAGAGGGGTTTTCATCTATCGCAACCCCGATGACCAGGTTGACCCAGAAGGGTGCCCAGATCAGATGGTCGGACGAGTGTGAGGCGAGCCAAGATGTATCAGGATTTGTGGCAGCATTATTGGTGGAGGAGAATGAAGAAGGATATCGTTGCATATGTGGCTCGGTGTTTGAATTGTTAGCAGGTTAAATACGAGCATCAAAGGCCTGGTGGTTTGTTCCAGAAGATTGAGATCCTTGAGTGGAAGTCGGAGCGTATTACTATGAACTTCGTTACCAGACTCCCACGGACTCAGAAGAAGTTTGATGCAGAGTGGGTCATTGTTGATAGGCTGACCAAGTCAGCGCATTTCATTCCTGTGGCAGTCTCATATTCTTTTGAGAGGTTAGCTGAGATCTATATCCGGGAGATTGTACGCCTTCATGGAGTGCCCGTGTCTATCATTTGGGATCGAGGTACGCAATTTACCTGACATTTTTGGAGAGCAGTTCAGCGAGAGTTGGGCACACGGGTTGAGTTGAGCACCGCGTTTCATCCTCAGACGGACGAGCAGTCCGAGCGGACTATTCAGATTTCGGAGGATATGCTCCGAGCTTGTGTCATTGACTTTGGAGGCTCGTGGGATCAGTTTTTGCCTTTAGCAGAGTTTGCCTACAACAACAGCTACCAGTCGAGTATCCAAATGGCTCCTTCTGAGGCCTTATATGGTAGGCGGTGTCGGTCGCCGGTTGGATGGTTTGAGCCGGGAGAGCCTCGGTTGTTGCGTACGGATCTGGTTCAGGATGCCTTGGACAAGGTCAGGATTATTCAGGATAGGCTTCCTACAACTCAGTCCAAGCAAAAGAGCTATGCCGACCGCAAGGTTCGTGATTTGGCATTCATGGTCGGTGAGCGGGTATTGCTTTGAGTGTCGCCTATGAAGGGCGTGATGAGGTTCGGGAAGAAGGGCAAGCTTAGCCCTAGGTTTATTGTGAGATTCTTGATCGAGTGGGAGAGGTGGCTAATAGACTTGCGTTGCCACCGAGCTTATTAGCCGTGCATCCAGTGTTTTATGTGTCCATGCTTCGGAAGTATCACGGCGATCCGTCCCACGTGTTAGATTTCAGCACTGTCCAGTTGGACAAGGACTTCGTGGTATCTTTCATACCTTGGTGATGGTTTCTATTTGTTGTGTAAAGTTGTGGAAGGAATTGTGACCTATGAGCATTGAGGAGCGTTGGCTCAAGTCGTATAACGAATTGTGAAAGTGTAAGTGATAATTGAACCTCTAGAGCATTGGCTCGAGTTATGAAGTGAATTGTGAAGTAAAAGTGAGAAAGAGAAGAGGTCAATATGTTGCCCCCTAGTCAGGCTATTGTTGCTTTAATTGTTACTTCCCATGCCGGGATTTAGTTATTGTTTTGATGTTATCCCTTGCAGGGACTTGTTTTTGAATTATTGTTCCCTTGTCGGGATTATTATTGCAATTTAATTTATTTCCATTGCCCTATTGTTGTGATTGTTGTTTGGGTGAGGAAAGAGAGTTAAAGCACGAAGGGTGAAGTCGTGCATTGTTTTTGTGAGGAAAGAGTGTAAAGCACGAAGGGTGATGCCGTGTATGATTGGGAGGAAAGAGTGTAGAGCACGAAAGGTGATGCCGTGCCGCACGATGTACCATTCTGTGCCGATTATATTGATTATATGGTGACGAAAGAGAGTAAAAGCATGAAGGGTGATGCCGTGCACATTTTTATTATATGATTGCTTTGGTGAGGACCAGAGTAAAAGCACAAAGGGTGATGTCGTGCGTTTATTGATTTCTGATTTTTTTGTTGATATCCGAGTTATGTTGTTTCTTTTGTTTACTTGCTGTCTTTCTATTTGGAATTGATATCTCCCCCGCAGCATGCTTCCCCTTCTATACTTGACTGTTTATTTCTGTATTCCTTTTTGCGCTGTATATAGTTGAATTGCACAGGTTTAATTGGTAGTCTGGTACTAGCCTCGTCACTACCTCGCCGAGGTTAGGCTAGGCACTTACCTGCACATGGGGTCGGTTGTGCTGATACTACACTCTGCACTCTTTTGTGCAGATCCCAGTGCTATTGACTTTGGACCGTAGATTGAATGGTTACCTTCAGCCCGCGCGGAGATCCAAGGTAGACCTACAGGCGTCCGCAGGCCCTGGCGTTTCCTCTATCCTTTACTTCATGTTTCATTTCTTGGATTCAGAAACAGTGTATCTTTTATTTTCTAACTTTGTATTTAGCACTCTTAGATCGTCTGTGGTACTGTGACACCAGTTCTGGGTAATTAAGGCTTAAACAGTTGTATTAGGTTCATGTTAAGATATTTTATTTCTTTCTTCCGCTTATTCTAAATTTTCCGCTGTTTACACGTTATTCTTTTATGAATGTTAAAGAATATAAAATGGGTAAAAAAGTAGTTTGTTCAATAATTGGCTTGCCTAGCTCACATTAGTAGGCGCCATCACGACTCCCGAGGGTGGGAAATCCGGGTTGTGACAATGGCCTATACTCTTTTGTTGCCCTAAGGCCTGTCACCTCTCGTCTCTTCCTTCACTTGAATATAGATTTTGTAATATTGTCATCTTTTGATCCACTGTTGTCATCCATGTACCACATCTTACTCATAATGCTTCATTAACTCTTTTCTTATTTCCCGCTAACATTTATGCCTATCACTTTATTCTGAAAACTCGACAAGACATTCTCTTTCTTTTAGCTTCCCTTTGCTTCATCTAGTGGCTCTTCAAGTTGCTTAACGTTCTCGCTCTACTAGGGACGAGAGTCACACTAAGGTAATATTTATCCTTTCCAGGCTTTCAGTGCCTATCTTCGTAGTGCTCATATCTAGATGTACTGTTTTAGAGTGCAACATCTGGGTATCTCACGAGGAGATGTATTAGCACATTTGCAATATCCTCCGGAAATGTCAACTGACGCAAATAATTCGTCCATCATATCTTCTTATACTACTTCTGTTAACCCCCATAGGGCATATCTGGAATGGGTGTGACCAATTGTATATACCTCTGTTACTATTGAATAAAACTCAAAAAGCTTATGTTCCTCTGCCTTAATTATAAACACCGTTAACCTTCATTAATTGGGCGCCTCGTACCCTTCTCATCTTGCTCCTTTTACTTGTTGAAGCTTGTATCTACCTTCTGAATCTCTCATTGCCTTTTTCCATAGGGTGGATAGATATTCTTGCACGTCTTAGTACACACATGATCTACTGAAGACCTTACATTTACTCATCATAAGCATCAAGCAAAATTCGAGTTCCTCTAACTCAACTCTTCTACAGCCGAATTCAATCTTTACCAACCGTCTTTCTAGGTGTAGGCATCATCGTATTACGAATAGAAGATAGGAGTTTGAATTCTTATAAGTGAGCTCTACCACACGATCTAGAGTAAGAAGAAAGAGTGACAGTCCTAAATGCCCTGTAGCCTCCTGCTTATAAGTGTGCTGCACGACACACCCATAAACAAGACTCTACTAGACACGGCTTGTAGACTCCCTAGGACAGAACTGCTCTGATACCACTTTTGTCACGACCCAAACCGATGGACCGCGACGGGCACCCGGTACCTTACTCAACCGAGTACCAACATAACGTATCTTTTCATGTCATACTGTCACGACCCGGATTCCCACCCTCGGGAGTCGTGATGGCGCCTACTAGTACGAGCTAGGCAAACCAATTAATTTCACAATTTACCCTTTTTACTCATTTTATATTCATTAGCAATTTTAATAATAATAATAACATTTAAACAGCGGCATTTAACATAAGCGGAAGAAAGAAGCCATAAGCTATCTGAACATGAATATCCAATACAACTGTTTGAACCTCGACTACCCAGAACTGGTGTCACAGTATCACAGACGGTCTAAGATTTACTACATACAAAGTCTGATGAAAATATCAATACACTATTTCTGAATATAAGGAAAATGAAACAGGAAATAAGGATAGAGGAGACGCCAGGGCCTACGGACGCCTACAGGTCTACCTTGGATCTCCGCGTGAACTGAAAATAGCCTCCAACCTACGGTCCGAAGTCAACAGCACTGGGATCTGCACAAAAGAGTGCAGAGTGTAGCATCAGCACAACCGACCCCATGTGCTCGTAAGTGCCTAGCCTAACCTCGACGAGGTAGTGACGAGGCTAGACCAGCCTACCACATAAACCTGTGCAGTTCAAATATATATACGGCGGAAAATAGACACATAAATAACCAGTCAAAATGGGAGGGGAGCATGCTGTGGGGGAGATAGCAATTCCGAATAGAAAGACATCAAATAAACGAAAGAAATAACATAACTCAGATATCAACAAGAATCAGAATTCAATAAATGCACGGCATCACCCTTCGTGCTTTTACTCTCGTCCTTACCAAAGCAATCATATAATAAAAGTGTGCACGGCATCACCCTTCGTGCTTTTTCTCTCTTTCCTCACTATATAATCAATAAAATCGGCACGGAATGGTACATTGTGCGGCACGACATCACCCTTCGTGCTTTACACTCTTTCCTCACAATAATACACGGCATCACCCTTCGTGCCTTATACTCTTTCCTCACAATACAAACAATGCACCGCATCACCCTTCGTGCTTCAACGCTCTTCCTCACCCAAACAACAATCACAAACAATAGGTCAAGGGAATAAATGAAATTGCAATAAAGATCCCATCTAGGGAACAATATTTCAACAAATAAATCCCGGCAAGGGAACAACATTTCAACAAATAAATCCCGGCAAGGGAACAACATCAATAATATCAACATCCCGGCAAGGGAGATAACAAATAAGTCAACAATAGCCCGGCAAGGGTGTCAACATGATAACTTCTTTTCTTTCTCACTTTGACTTCATAATTCACTTCATAACTTGAGCCAATGCTCTAGCGATTCAATTATCACTTACACTTTGACAATTCGTTACATAACTTGACCCAACGCTCCTCAATGTTCATAAGTCACAATTCCTTCCACAAACTTTACACAACATATAGAAACTATCACCAAGGCATGAAAGATACAACGAAGTCATGAAGATCACAATGTAAAGACTCATGGGCATGCTAGACACCAACGTATAGATACTCGTCACCATGCCTATGCGTTGTACTCAACAATTAACACTTAACAAATAGGACTCAACTCCTAATCCCTCAAGCTAAGGTTAGACCAAACACTTACCTCGAACTTCCACGGCCAACTCAAGCCTCAAACACCTCTTTTCCTTTCGAATTTGGGTCCAAATCAATTGTATCTAGACATAATCGACTTAATAACATCAATAAACGCTAAACAATCCAATTCCAATGCTTAATTATAACTTTCTAATCATTCTTCCCAAAAAGTCAAAAATCGACCCCGGGCCCGCTTGGTCAAAATACGAGGTTCAGACCAAAACCCGATCACCCATTCACCCACGAGCCCGAATATATAATTTGTTTTGAAATCCGACCCCCAAAAAGCGAGGTCAAATTACCAAATAATCAAAAAGCCCTAACTCTACCCAATTCCCCAATTTTCCACCATTAAAACCCTAGGATTATTGATAAAAGTTGATGAAAAATATTAGATAGTTGAAAGAAATCAGTTAATGAATACTTACTTGTGATTTGGGAAGAAAATCTCTTGAGAAAATCGCCCTAGTTCTTCTATTTTTGTGAAAGTTTGAAAGAAAAATCGCTGAAGTTATGTTTTAAAAGACTCACTGCCCGACTTACGCATCTGCGGCTCGTGGGTCGCATCTGCGCAACCGCACATGCGAAAAAATGACCGCTTCGGCGAAAATAACTTCGCCGATTGGGGCCGCATCTGCGAGGGAGAAATCCGCTCCTGCGGAACCGCTTCTGCGAAATTTTGCCATCATTTGCGAAGGCTGGACCGCACCTGCGATACACTTCCCGCACCTGCGGGTCCGCATCTGCGGCCCAAGAATGTGACGACCCAAAGGGTCATCACCTGTTTTCTTACTCATTCCATGCTTTCGAGGCCTTGAAAACCTCATTTAGGGTTGCCTTGATCTGCGTGCACAGTCCGGGCGCGTAGCCGGAAAGCTTAAATATGAATTCTGTGAGAAAAATGCTAAATTCTGATGTTAAAATGAATAAATTTGACATTGGTCAACATTTTGGGTAAACGGACCCGGACCCGTGATTTGACGGTCCCGAAGGGTCCGTAGGAAAATATGGGACTTAGGCGTATGCCCGGAATCGAATTCCGAGGTCCAAACCCGAGAAATGAATTTTTGTGTGAAATTGTTTTCTGGGATTAATTAAGGAAATTAGAAATGAAATATGGTTAGAAGACTATGGTATCGGGCCCGTATTTTGGTTCCGGCACCCGGTACAAGTCTTATATATGATTTAAGCACTTTCTGTAAAGTTTGGTTGAAAACGGACGTCGTTTGACGTGTTTCAGACTTAAAATGGAAAAATTGATGTTGTATATGATGTTATTTTGGCTATTTGATCGCACGGTTAAGTTCGTATGATGTTGTTGAGTTAGTTCATGTATTTGGTTAGGAGCCCGAGGGCTCGGGTGTGATTCGGATGTGTTTCGGGATGGTTTTAGCCTTAGCAATGCTGCAGATCTGCTGTCTGCTGTTGTCCAGTTGTTTGTTCTATGCAATCGCATAGCGTTGCCCGCGATTGCATAGTGTAACTTGTTCAGGGGTTCATTTTGTTGTATGCGATCGCGTAGATCCTTCTGCGATCGCATAGTGTTAAGTTGAGAAGCCCTTTATTTTCCTCTGCGCGATCGCATAGTTCTGTTCGCGATCGCGATGCCCGACCTATTTCTTCTATGCGATCGCATTCCTTCTCCGCGATCGCAATTCACAAAAAAAAAAAAGAGCCAAACATGAGAGTGGAGCTAGTTTCCTCTATGCGTTAGCAATGCCCTTTCTGCGATCGCAATGGCCAACCTTCCTATCCCTATGCGATCGCATGACCTTCTTCGCGATCGCATAGAGCATTTTTCTGCCCAGTTATTTTTAAACTTCAGAAACAGTAGCTACGGGATTTCACCAAGTTTTCACAAAAACCTTTCTTCTCCAAGCTCTTAGGCGACCATTGAAGCAATCCTTCACCATAACCTCTTGGGTAAGTAATCTTTAACTTATTTTCTTCCATTTTCATCAACATCTATTAGATTTCTAGGCTTAAAACATGTGATTTAAGGTAGAAAATTGGTTATTTGGGTAGAGTTAGGGCTTTTTGATTTTTCTTGATTTAGACCTCGTTTTGGGGTCGAATTTGAAAACAAATTATATATTCGGGCTCGTGGGTGAATGTGTGATTTGATTTTGGTCCGAACCTCGTGTTTTGACCAAGCGGTCCCGGGGTCAATTTTTGAGCTTTTGGGAAAAATGATGGAAAAGCTATAATTAGGCATTGGGTTCGTATTGTTTAGCATTTATTGATATACTGAAGTCATTATTGTATAGATACAATTGATTTGGAGCCGAATCTGAGAGAAAAAGCGGTGTTTCAGGCTTGAGTTGGCTGTGGAAGTTCGAGGTAAGTGTTCGGTTTAACCCTAGCTTGAGGGATTAGGAGTTGAGTCATATTTGCTATGTGCTTCTTGTTGAGTACGACGTATAGGCATGGTGACGAGTATCTATACGTTGGTGTCAAGCATGACCGTGAGTCTTATATTGTGATTTTCATGACTTCGTTGTATTGTCCATGCCTTGGTATGTATTTCTGTTTGTTAGGTAAAGTTGTGGAAAGAGATGTGACTTATGAACATTGAGGAGCGTCGGCTCCGGTTGTAGAACGAATTGCGAAAGTATAAGTGATAATTGAACCTCTAGAGCATTGGCTCGAGTTGTGAAGAGAATTGTGAAGTAAAAGTGAGAAAGAGAAAAGATCATCATGTTGCCCCCCCCCTTGGCGGGCTATTGTCGAGTTGTGGTTCCCTTGTACTGTGTTCTTAATTGATATTGCAGACGCATAGGTTAATGCTTCCTTGTGTTAAGTGATGACTATAGTTATAGCTGAGGTAGTTAAGTGTTGTAATAGGTTGGTTATAGCTGAGGTAGTTAGGTGTTGTAATAGGTTTGGTTATAGCTGTGGTAGTTAGGTGTTGTAACAAGTTTGATCATAGTTGTGGTAGTTAGATGTTGTAACAAGATTGATCATAGTTGTGGTAGTTAGATGTTGTAACAGGATTGATTATAGTTGTGGCAGGTAGATGTTGTAACAGGATCGGTTATAGCTGCGGTAGTTAGATGTTGGGACAAGTGTGGTTATAGATGTTTCTCCCTTGCCGGGACGTAGTTATTCATGCTATCGAATCCCTTGTCGGGACTCTTATTATAATTGTAAATATTCAATATGGATCGGGTTGCACGCCGCAACAATATTATATATGGGTCGGGTTGCACGCCTTAACAATATTAAGTATGGATCGGGTTGCACGCCGCAACAATATTAAATATGGATCGGGTTGCACGCCGTAACAATATTATATATGGATCGGGTTGCACGCCGCAACAACATTATATAAGGATCGGGTTGCACGCCGCAACAGTGCTATACACGTATCGGGTTGCACGCCGTAACAAAGATATAATGAAATGGGAGCGGGTGGTACGCCTACCACGAGATATAATGAAATGGGAGCGGGTGGCACGCCTGCCACGAGATACAGGAAATGGGAGTGGTTTGCACGCCTGCAACAAGATGTGAAAGGAAAATGAATTCTGCCTTTGTCTTCTTACTCTTGGTAGTGGTTGGGTTTTGTTTACTTTATAGTTCTCTTGATATTCTGTTTTTACCTGTTATTCCCCGAAGCATGTTTCCCCCTCCCACCTCTGCTTGTTTACTCCTGCTTTACTTTCCGTTGTATATCATATCACTGTACAGGTATATTTGGTGGTCTGGTCCTAGCCTCGTCACTACCTCGCCGGGGTTAGGCCAGACACTTACCAGCACATGGGGTCGGTTGTGCTGATACTACACTCTGTGCTCTTTTGCACAGATCCAGGTGTTGGACAGCAGCTGCAGTAGCTAGGGAGTTAGCCTACAGTCCAGCGAGACACCGAGGTAGCCTTGCAGGCGTCCGCAGGCCCGACGTCTCTTCTATCTTTTGTTTCAGTCTGTTATCTCATGTATTTCGAGACAGACAGTTATATTTTCTTTCAAACGGTTGTATTTAGCACTCTTAGTAGTTCGTGAGTATGTGACACTAATTCTTGGGTAGAGGTTTATGTTGATTTTTCCGCATTGTTGTTCAGATTCCTTAATTTAAGATTTCTGCTTGTTTACTTTAATCCGCTGTTATCATGATATTACTGATAATTGTTAAAAGAAGTAAAATGGTTAATGCTAAAAGTAGTCAAGGGTTGGCTTGCCTAGCTCTCATCAGTAGGCGCCATCACGACTCCCGAGGGTGGGAAATTCGGGTCGTGACAAGTTGATATCAGAGCTCTAGGTTGCATTGGTCTCACAACTCACGGACAGGCTAAGTAGAGTCTGAGGGATCGGTACGGAGACATCTGTATTTATCCCCTAGAGGCTACCGAGTTAGGAAAAGTTTCACATTTGTTCTTTCTCGTCGTGCGGTTTGGTCCCTCAACGCTGATTGAATTTCTACTCTTGTCCTTTCGCGAATGGCAAGGTCATGTATCGCTTCTTCAGTCGAGCAGCAGCACAGACCGGTGATAGATCAGCTACGTCTTTGGAGGCTTTGTGGAGGTTGGATAAGTTTCACCAAGATCTTCACTACTACATTCAGCGGTACATCTACTGAGGATCCCCAGGATTTTCTAGACAGTTGTCATGAGGTTCTCAGGAACATGGGGATCGTGGAGACCAATGGGGTCGATTTTGCTACCTTTCGCTTGTCTGGATCTGCCAAGACATGTTGGAGAGATTATTGATTGGCTATACCAGTTAGGTCACCGGCTTTGACTTGAGAACAGTTCACGCAGCTATTTCTGGAGAAGTTTCTCCCCATCACTCAGAGGGAGGTAGAGGTATTAGAGGTGGAGGTAGAGGTATTAGAGGTGGAGGCAGAGATGCTAAAGATGGAGGTAAAGGTATTAGAGGTGGAGGTGCAGGTATTATTCTGATTTGTGGTAGAGAAGCTTCGGTTTTATTTTGCGCCATATTCGTTCATGCCTAGTGATTCTATTGTGGTGGATCGTGTCCATTGTTCATGTATAATGGTGATTGGAGGTTTTGAGACTCGTGCAGATTTGCTTCTTCTGGACATGGATGAATTCAGTGTTATATTGGGATGGACTGGTTATCACCCTATCATGCTATCTTGGACTGCTATGCCAAGACTGTGACCTCAGTTTTGCCAGGTATGCCTCGTTTAGAGTGGAGAGGGTCTCGTAGGTCAGTTCTACCCACAGT
>NW_017672163.1:125972-160688 GCF_001879085.1 Nicotiana attenuata | reverse complement strand
AACTTGAGAGTGGAGCCCAGTTTCCTCTATGCGTTCGCATAGCCCTTTCTGCGATCGCAATGGCCAACCTTCCTATACCCTATGCGATCGCATGACCTTCTTCGCGATCGCATAGAGCATTTTTCTGCCCAGTTATTTTTGAACTTCAGAAACAGTAGCTACGGGATTTCACCAAGTTTTCACAAAAACCTTTCTTCTCCAAGCTCTTAGGCGACCATTGAAGCAATCCTTCACCATAACCTCTTGGGTAAGTAATCTTTAACTTATTTTCTTCCATTTTCATCAACATCTATTAGATTTCTAGGCTTAAAACATGTGATTTAAGGTAGAAAATTGGGTATTTGGGTAGAGTTAGGGTTTTTTGATTTTTCTTGATTTAGACCTCATTTTGGGGTCGAATTTGAAAACAAATTATATATTAGGGCTCGTGGGTGAATGTGTGATTTGATTTTGGTCCGAACCTCGTGTTTTGACCAAGCGGGCTCGGGGTCGATTTTTGAGTTTTTGGGAAAAATGATGGAAATGCTATAATTAGGCATTGGGTTCGTATTGTTTAGCATTTATTGATATATTGAAGTCATTATTGTATAGATACAATTGATTTGGAGCCGAATTCGAGAGGAAAAACGGTGTTTGAGGCTTGAGTTGGCCGTGGAAGTTCGAGGTAAGTGTTCGGTTTAACCCTAGCTTGAGAGATTAGGAGTTGAGTCATATTTGCTATGTGCTTCTTGTTGAGTACGACGTATAGACATGGTGACGAGTATCTATACGTTGGTGTCAAGCATGACCGTGAGTCTTATATTGTGATTATCATGACTTCGTTGTATTATCCATGCCTTGGTGTGTATTTCTGTTTGTTGGGTAAAGTTGTGGAAAGAGATGTGACTTATGAACATTGGGGAGCATCGGCTCCGGTTGTAGAACGAATTGCGAAAGTATAAGTGGTAATTGAACCTCTAGAGCATTGGCTCGAGTTGTGAAGAGAATTTGAAGAAAAACTGAGAAAGAGAAGAGATCATCATGTTGCCCCCCCCCCCTTGGCGGGCTATTGTCGAGTTGTGCTTCCCTTGTACTGTGTTCTTAATTGATATTACGGACGCTTAGGTTAATGCTTCCTTGTGTTGAGTGATGACTATAGTTATAGCTGAGGTAGTTAAGTGTTGTAATAGGTTGGTTATAGCTGAGGTAGTTAGGTGTTGTAATAGGTTTGGTTATAGCTGTGGTAGTTAGGTGTTGTAACAAGTTTGATTATAGTTGTGGTAGTTAGATGTTGAAACAAGTTTGATCATAGTTGTGGTAGTTAGATGTTGTAACAGGATTGATCATAGTTGTGGCAGTTAGATGTTGTAACATGATCGGTTATAGCTGCGGTAGTTAGATGTTGGGACAAGTGTGGTTATAGATGTTTCTCCCTTGCCGGGACGTAATTACTCATGCTATCGAATCCCTTGTCGGGACTCTCATGAAAATTGTAAATATTAAATATGGATCGGGTTGCACACCGCAACAATATCATATATGGGTCAGGTTGCACGCTGCGATAATATTAAATATGGATCGGGTTGCACGCCGCAACAATATTAAATATGGATCGGGTTGCACGCCGCAACAATATTATATATGGATCGGTTTGCACGCTGCAACAACATTATATAAGGATCGGGTTGCACGCCGCAACAGTGTTATACACGGATCGGGTTGCATGCCGCAACAAAGATATAATGAAATGGGAGCGGGTGGTTCGCCTACAATGAGATATAATGAAATAGGAGTGGGTGGTACGCCTACCACGAGATATAATGAAATGGGAGCGGGTGGCACACCTTCCACGAGATACAGGAAATGGGAGCGGGTTGCACGCCTGCAACAAGATGTGAAAGGAAAGTGAATTCTGCCTTTGTCTTCTTTACTCTTGGTAGTGGTTGGGTTTTGTTTACTTTATAGTTCTCTTGATATTCTGTTTTTACCTGTTATTCCCCGAAGCATGTTTCCCCCTCCCACCTCTACTTGTTTATTCCTGCTTTACTTTCCGTTGTATATCATATCACTGTACAGGTTTAGTTAGTGGTCTGGTCCTAGCCTCGTCACTACCTCGCCGGGGTTAGGCCAGACACTTACCAGCACATGGGGTCGGTTGTGCTGATACTACACTCTGTGCTCTTTTGCACAGATCCAGGTATTGGACAGCAGCTGCAGTAGCACGGGAGTTAGCCTACAGTCCAACAAGACACCGAGGTAGCCTTGCAGGCGTCCGCATGCACGGCGTCTCTTCTATCTTTTGTTTCAGTCTGTTATCTCATGTATTTCGAGACAAACAGTTATATTTTCTTTCAAACGGTTGTATTTACCACTCTTAGTAGTTCGTGAGTATGTGACACCAGTTCTTGGGGTAGAGGTTTATGTTGATTTTTCCGCATTGTTGTTCAGATTCCTTAATTTAAGACTTTCGCTTGATTACTTTATTCCGTTGTTATCATGATATTACTGATAATTGTTAAAAGAAGTAAAATGGTTAATTCTAAAAGTAGTCAAGGGTTGGCTTGCCTGGCTCTCATCAGTAGGCGCCATCACGACTCCCGAGGGTGGGAAATCCGAGTCGTGACAAAGAACCGCAGGTGCGGTTACACCAGAACTGGTGCAACAGCAGTGTTTTCCTAAGTTTAAACACCCCGGAACCTACCCGAAACTCACCGAGCCCTCGCGGCTCCAAACCAAATGTGCGTACTAACTCAAAAATATCATATGAACTTATCCATGTGATCAAATCGCCAAAATAACATCATAAACATCGAATTAAACCTCAAAATCAATGAAATATTTCAAAACTTCTTAAAACATCAAATTTTGCATTTAAGGTCCGAATCACATCAAACAGATTCCGTTTCTCACCAAACTTCATAGAATTATCATAAATCATATATAAGACCTGCACCGGGCGCCGGAACCAAAATACGGGCCCGATACCAATATGTTCTAATTAGAATACATTTCCAAACCTTATAAACAATTCCAGAAAATAATTTTCTTTAAAAATTCATTTCTCGGGTTGGGACCTCGGAATTCGATTCCGGGCATACACCCAAGTCCTATATTTTCCTACGGACCCTCCGGGACCGTCAAATCACGGGTCCGGGTTCGTTTTCCCAAAACGTTGATCGAAGTCAAATTAATTCATTTTATAGTCAAAATTTATCATTTTTCACAGATTTTCACATATAGGCTTTCGGGCTACGTGCCCGGACTATGCACGCAAATTGAGGTGATGCTAAAAGAGGTTTTTAAGGCCTCAGAACACAGAATTCATTTTAAAAATAAGTGATGAGCTTTTGGGTCATCACACATACTATCATAAATAACTGAGTCGGAGAGGCTGCCGTGAAATAGGTAGGATACAACATGTAATACCAATCGATACATAAGACATACGGGCCTACAAGCCCAAAATAACCACTCGTACCCTGAATATAGGCCGACAAGGCCATACAATATCTTACGTACATGACATCTGTCTACAAGCCTCTAAAAATACGAAATCTTCATAAAGGTCGGGACAGAGTCCCGCCACACCAAACACTACACGTCTAAATTATACTAACCAAACAAGCAACTCCGAAGCAAATGGAGCGCACCAACATCTTCCGCTGAGCTGATAGCCTACTTGGAGGGCTCTCGACCTGTCTATCGGGACCTGCGGCATGAAATGCAGCGTCCCCAGGAAAAAGGGACGTCAGTACGACTAATGTACCGAGTATGTAAGGCACATAAATAAGTACATAACAGACATGGAAGAAATATAGAGTAATTGAGTCAACCTGTAAGTCTGAATAACTCTGTAGATCATGAAATACTTTTAGCGTCATGCATATGCGTATCAATGTCATGTCGTGCATAGGTACATGTTTCATAACATCATCAGCCTCTGAGGGCATCCAATCATATCATATCGGCCACTGTGGGCAAAATCATCAATGTATACCAGCTGATCAGGTGGTGGTGCGTATATAACGCCATAAATTTTCCCATATCCCATATACATATATATACATACATATATACGCGTATATAACGCCATCTGGTCACCGATCAATGTACATGAATGCAATGCATGAAAAGTACGTTAATAAAATCTTTCAGAATGTCATAAGACCATTTTGCCTTTGAGTAATATCATAAAGTAAACTCTTTTCAACTTTCGTATTTTTCTGAGACCCATGAACAGATGATAAAGTATTATGACACATGGAAATTCAAGAACATAGATATCTCTAATATTTCTATGAATAGAGTCATTTATGAAAATTGTGCATTTGCACGTTTCGTTCGTATCGTATGGATCATGCCAAAAGAAAGAAGGGATAGACTCAACATACCTGTTCCTTGAAATATTTAAACGAAGTGAAGCTCCTGCTCTTGTGAAATATGTTAAAACGAACGAATGAAGCTCTGCTTCTGAATTTGAACGAAATTTTCTTGGACCTAAAGCTTCTGACTTCAACGTTTTCATGTATGAAAGTTGCTTGGAATGAAGACTTGTAAGGATTTCATTAGCTTCTAACCTAAACTAACAAGGCAAAGTTTCCTTGTTGTGTTGGGATTTAATCTCACGTTCTTCCCCTTACCCCAAAGCATGAATTAGACAACTCTTTTGGTTGTATCATTCAGATGGCTTATAGATAGCCACCTAGGATAGTAGACCTTAAGAGTCATTGCCTTGATTTTGTTGAATGAAATTCTGCCTGATTCCTTTGAAATTTTGAACGAAATTGTGGTGGCTTCTTTTGAAATTTCGATCGAAATTTGCTGGCTAAGGAATTGAATTGTTTGGACGAAATGTTCTACTTCAATGTTCTTGGTTTCAAGACAAGGATACTAAATGAGGCTAAAGACAGAATGGGTAAAGTTTTCAAGTCTTTCTAAGACTTAGTCTTTAAGTCATTATTAAGTTATTCCTAGGTAGCCACCTAGATTTATGACTACTTAGTCATTTTTTAAGCATTGTGGCTTCTTGCCACGTTGGGGGGGGGGGGGTTAATTTTTTTTTTTTAATCCACTTATTAGTTAATTGGTAATGTCCTGTTACCCGGTAATTAATTAATTACCCGCATAATTTAAAAATTATCACAAATTACTTAAAATTTTATTTATTTTTAAAATACTTCATATATACTTTATATTATACTACCATGGGCATATGATACCTTGCATGGTACTATTTCATAATTATCGGGTATTATCGCTCGACCCGTATTTTATTTCAAATTGGCCACTTTCAACGAAACTCGTTTTCTTTAATCTGCGTACCCTTTTATCCTTCATAACACTTATTTATCGCTTGTTATAAATAGCTTAAGTACATTAACGTCAAGATGATCTCATCCCCAAGTCTACGTCAATTAACCGAAGACAAAATTTTAACGTACGAAAACGCGAGATGTAACAGCTATGGTCGAGGCCACTTGGTTTCTTTGATGCGTCCCTGGCCGACATGATGCTGACATCATCAACGTTGAAGTTTTACTCTAATAATCTTGGTGCTTCTCTGCCCCCGAGCGGCCTGTCGAAATTATTTTTAGTCATCAGTCCTCGGCTACTGGGTCCTCGATCGCTTCTCTTCTCGTTCTTGGTGGGGTGATGCCCGAGACCACTCCCCCTTCGGTCTAAGCTGTATGGTTGGTACTGTCTCGAAGCGGCCTTGGCTCATGATCGACGGCTCTCTTAGACTATTGTCGGCCTTGATGGGATAAACAGACCTAGAAGGGGCCCCGAGTTGGTTGTCCTCAACCATAATCTTTGACTGGTACCAGTTGTGGACATCGGCCCAAGTCACCGTCGGGTACTCTACCAAATTTTGTTTTAGCTGCTGTGAAGCCAAGGATCTTCGGGGGTTAATCCGAGTGAATGCCTGAATAGACCAATCATCTGCAACAGGAGGCAAGTCCATTCATTCCATCTGGAACCTCGAAACGAACTCCCTGAGCATCTCGTTGTCTCTTTGTTTAACCTTGAAAAGGTCCGACTTTCTGGTCTCGACCTTGATGGCCCCGGCATGGGCTTTCACGAAAGCATCTACAAGCATGGAAAACGAGTCAATGGAATTTGGGTAAGTTGTGATACCATATCATCGCTACTTTGGACATAGTCTCCCCAAACTTCTTCAGTAACATCGACTCGATTTCATCATCTTCCAAGTCATTCCCTTTGATTGCGCATGTATATGAGGTCACATGCTTATTCGGGTCCATGGTTCCGTTATATTTTGGGATGTCAGGCATACGAAACCTCTTTGGCATCGGCTTCAGTTCCGCGCTCGGAGGAAAAGGCTTCTGGATAAACTTATTGGAATCCGTCCCTTTCAATATCGGGGGTGCTCCCGGAAGTTAATCGACCTTGGAATTGTACGTTTTCACCTTCTTGTCATTGGCTTCAATTTAATTTTTCCCTGACTCCACCCACTTCGTTAATGCTTCAAGTATTTTCATTATTTCTAGATTGACCCCGGACTCTGCTTTACTCGGTCTCTTGGTGATATGTTCATTTCTTAGGATATTTTCCCGAGATTGTTCCGGCTCAACCCTGTTGAGGGCGTGGCCTTGGTTCTGTAGTTGCGCTATCACCGCCTGTTGAGCCTGCAACATTTCGAAGATTAACCATAGGCTTACCCCATCACCTTCACCTTCGAGCACCTCTCGAGCTGTTGGTCAAGGTCCCCTACAAACGTTGTTTTCGGGGTCAGTTGGCAGATGGACGTCGATGGCCACCTGCGACTTGGCATCGATCGGATCGGCAACTGGGACTCTGTTGGGGTCAGCAGGGGTCACCTCGTTGCTAGGCACCAGATTATTATTTTAGTCATGATGGCGAGACTCAGCGTCAATGTTCAACTGAGAATTTGACATTTTCAAATTGACCTGAAATTAAGACTTTAAAGAACAAACGTATAATAGAGTATTTTGTGGAAATTTCTATCAAATCACCACTATTATCCTTAGCCCCACGATGGGTGCCAAACTGTTTACCCTTAAAATGGATAACAACTAAATTTGTACGCGGTTTTAAGGATATGTGGATTGATTCAACACAAATAATCAAGAATATTAGATACACAAGTTAAAGACAAAATGAATAATCAAACCAATTGCAAGGTTACAGTCCAGCTCGAACTTAGGTTGAACAGTGGTTTTGCCTTGATCGGACCCTTGGTTCGAAGCCGATTGTGAATGGAGAACACAAACAGTAAAGTAAGAACTTTACAATAGCTAGAAAGCAGAAAATTGAATTTGTATTGTCTTCTTTACCGAAAAATTGGGGTATGCATTGCCCCCGATTTTACACTTATACAAATTCATTTTCTGGTTTCGCGAGAAATTTTTACTTCCTCTTTCATATCCTCCCGAATATCCGCTTGCATTCGTTCCATCATGTTCTTCATTAATTTTTCCAGTGCACTGTCAAGAAGTTGTTAAAATTCGGGTGTTTCAAAAACTTGTTGGGTGGGAATATTTGGAGGATTAGGAGCACTAGAGGATACACAATTAGTGTCTAATGAATATGCCAGAAGATAATTTTTGGGACCAAGATCATATATTCTTCCTATTATTGCGTCTCCACCTGTTTCAATCTAAGTTTTCAGTAGTTGCTCATCTCGAATAGTTTTCAACAAATCCACAATAGTTTCTTCGTTAGTTTTTTCTCCTTCCTCATCTCCATTTGTTTCCATGTTTCTTTCCATCTCTGCATCATCTACTTCAAAAACTTCTTCATTCCTTGATGTTGAAGTCTCACCTACCTTCTCCTTAATAATTTCTGTAAATGTATTCTAAAAAAACTATAGTAGTTAGTTATTACAGAGAATAAAAAAGTTACAAGTAGATAAAAAATTTGTGAAGAGAGTCAGATTGTTCTGTAACGAAAAAAATGGACAATGGAATAATAAATTTCTCTAATTGACTAAGTAGATAATAAAAAAATGTAAAACAATGTTCATTCAATTGCAGATGGTCATCTTATCACTGTTATTTTCTTGATGTGCACAAGAAGAGGTGCTGTAGAGTTGATGTATGTTTCTCAAGTTTAGAATGTGCAAAAACTTAGAAGCTTTTCTTACAATTCATAGACAAAAAATAGCAGGGTAAGATAAAAGGTGCTTGTTTTATTCTACCACAATTATGTCCTTGAACAATAACTCTAACACTAGTCCTGAAGATATATTCTTTTGGGATAGAAGAAAAGAACCACAATAGCATATCGCAGTGCATCATAATAATAAGGCAAACAATAAGAATACAAAATAGACAAAATCAATAACCGTCTTTGTGCTAATAGAAACAATAGACTTCTATGCTTGCTTTTGCTTTGTTCAGAAAATGTATTCCTTGGTGTAGATTGACTGACCATATCTCATAAGTTTGTTCTGATATACTAAAAATGGTCTAGCTTCTGATGATTTCACTATATAAAAAGAAAGTAGCAAAGTTTCTTGCTTCATAGGACAATGGCTTAAGGTTCCTGCTTGCCAATGACAATTTAGTTTTAGGTTCACAGGCTTGAGTTGTTTCTTATCATTTTTATTTTATATTTTATTGGTTATATTGTTGAAATATTAATTGTAACTTTAGAAATACATCTTGTAGAATGTTACCAGAAATTTACTGTGCAACCTTATTTTCTGTTGGAGCCTAGTTCCGTTAAGATATTATGTCATTTTTAATTCTGTAAGCTTGTTTAGTGAACTATGGCAAAAGGAAGACATGAATAAGATTTAATATCCTGCACCAACAAGATTTAAGATTTAATGGCTAGAGAAATAGTTGATGAGACAAGAATTGAAATAAGTCGAGTTGAATTTCTGGTGAATGTCCGTTTGAATTTATTCAAGACATATTTTTTATTAATCTTTATTGTGAAGTTGATCATAAGTAGTGTCATTTAGGATTATGATGAAAATTGGGGGATTTACATAAGGATCTTCAAATTTTCTCCTGACATTACACCAGAAGAAGAAACATCAATGGCCCCAATTTGGGTTAACCAGCCTACCCCTCCATGGCCCCAATTTGAACATTCTGGGTTTATCTTTTGATTCCACTACGATGCATTTGAGTTACCGTATTCAAAATATATTATTTATACTTATTTAAAAAATTATGTAACATACATATATGTTGGTCGAGCCAAAGCTATAGAGTTCGAATGAACTTATAACTAATGAGCTAAATATGCCCCGTTGATACTCCTCTACCAGAAGATTTAGCCACAGTCAACAAGTCTTGGCTCTACATAGATCAATTGAAGAGTGCAGAATTGAAGATGATAAGGTAAATCCAACAAAGAGAGTAGTTGATAACCAATCTATTGATACTAAATTAAAGGGAGCTGCTAACGGGGAAGCCTGTTGGGGAAACTAATGAGAACAACAAGCAGAATAAAAATGCTGACCAGGTAGCTAGATTACAAAAGTACAAAAAGAACAGTGTAATAAAATATTTCTCTAACACAGATAAAGGAAAAGACAAGATTGACAATGAGAAAGGGGAGAAAGAAATGAGATAAAAACGTACCCACATCCTTTGACTTTCTACATATCCACTTCTTTTCATTTTTGGTTCTGTGAGTCTTATAAAATAATCCATCATTACGAAGATCTTTCCCCGTTAGCTCCTTCTACAATCATTAAAGATATTGTTAATTAACAGGATATATCATAGAATAAAATTAGACTAATAATGATTAATACTAAAAAGATAAAGAAATATATGTCTTCTTCTGTACTCAGCAAATGCAACTGATCCTCCAGTATGTAATGAAGGACCTTCTCCATTATTAGACGATATTCTGTTCTTCGAGTTGGATGCTGATATATTTTTCGTCAGAGTTCCAATATTGTATCAAAGCGTCCCAGTGAACTTTACCAATCCACTACGTTATTTTCTTTGTATTTGAAAATTGTATTTTTGCTTTTTCCAAACTGTCACTTAACATTTCACTCCCCACATGCTCAAAAGTCCTTCGAATAAAAACTTTATCCTCACTAGGAAAAGAATAATTTTTCTGCAATTAGAAAGTAAACATTTAGTTTAGTATTGTTTATCAAGTTAAGTCAAATACTACAGTTAAATATAAATACCTCGAAGTCATTGAACCATCTATCTCGTACATGCTCGGGAACTTTGCTCCAACAATGCCATGATCCAGAGAAGCTTTTTTTAAAGGCTATTGTTACATCCCGAACAACTTCATGTGGGAAAAATCTACATAAAAAATTAAGATAACATTTAATTGGAAGATAATTAAACGAAAACGTATTTAATCGGAACTTGTATAATTAGATTTACTTACGTATTTCCGTTTACTTTCAAATATCTTATGCCGCGAGTAGTATATCGTCTTGGCTGTAGATTACTACTTTCATAAGATGCAAGTGTTTGTTCAGTAGAAACATCTTGAGAAGGAGTTTCTTGTTGAGCACCAACATCCTGAGAAGAATGAGGTGCTTGTTGACGACCAATATTCAGAGAAGCGGGAGTTGCTTGTTGACTACCAAAATTTTGAGAAGCAGAAGTTGTTTGTTAAGCATGGACAGTTTGAGATGTACGTACAAGCTGCCGAAAATTACTTTCATGAGACGAGATAATATGTTGGTTTGAACCAGCCCATTGAGATGTAGGGGTTGATGGTTAACTAATATTGGCCTGAAAAGTGTTCGATAGTTGTTGGTAGCCTCCTACACCTTTGTTAGACATGCCCCCATGACCTCCCCGACTATGTTTAGTGCCTCTTACCCTTGTCATACTTCCTGTTGAAAAAAAAACAACAATAACAACAACAACAACAATAACAATAATAATAATAATAATAATAATAATTTGCTAGAGACTAGCTTGGATTCATCCCTAGCTAAACAACTAAATTTGACACAAAAAACTAGCGCCATATTGGAACTTCCCGCTAAACCTTAGCAATGGACTTGGCAAGGAAATGTCTGTAGCTACTTTTAGGGATTATCCACGAAATGTAATCCTAGCTAAAAGACAAATATGTCGGAAAAAATATTAGCACTAAAATAGGATTCCCGCTAAAATTTGGTTATATATTAGCTAAGGAGACTTTCCTAGCTAGCACATTGCTAGGGATGCGCTACGGATTGTGCCCCTAGCTAACTTACGATCTTTTGAGTAAATAAATTTAGCGCCAAATTAGACTTCCTGCTAAAAATTAGCTATAAATTTGGCTAGGAAAAATCTATAGCTATCATTAAGCAAGTAATAGTCCCTAGCTAATTTCTAACTATTTTGTGACAAAAAAATTGCAATGAAATAGGACTTCTCTAGCTACATCCCTAGCTAAAGGCGTATATTAGCTAGGGAACTGAAGTCCCAGATCTTGTTCTCCCGGTGTGAAACCAGTTGGTTCCGTAGTTTTAGAATTCTGTTGATCCCTAATAGTCCATCTCCATCATTGCATATAGGAATATAGAAAGTAAAGAGGAAACCAGAAGAATTGTGTGAAATAAGTAAATTTATCCAGTTGAGGCATTCTTGATTGATTGAGACATAACAATTCCCTCAATACAGCTTAACTGCGTCAAGCCTGTACGAGTAGTGAAGAAGTATAGAGCACTTTGGTTGGTTGTTGACCAACGAAAAGCATGGGAGAAAAAAAGATAGACGAAGACAACAAAAAGGGACACTTCCCTATACTAAGTGACACCAAAGTACTCTTTAAGCGGATTTGAAAGCATCCGATTGAATTAGACAGAAGGTTCACCCCTCACCTAGTCTTCCCCATTCCAAAAATAGCGGAGAAAGTCATGATAGACGCGGCTATTTCGCCTAGGCGGAGAATTTTTGAATTAAGAAAAGAAAAGCATAGCCCAATACATTTATTATATACAATAGGAATTCCAAGCTGTAAAAGGCAATGTGAATTCCTGCGACTCCTCTCACTCTCAAGGACGGATTGAACAACAGCTGTTAGGGAAGGATCTCTATAATTGGTTCATCAGAAGCCATCAAGCACGAAAGCAGCAAGGAGTGTGCTAGTGAGTCCCAAGCGAAGGCAAGAAGGACATGAGAGGCATAGAGAGGACTCAAGGGCAAGACAAGACTCAGACCCCGGTAAATTTGATCTTCATTGGCTATGCTGTCCGTAGATCGATTACTCTCTTTTGAAGGTGAAGCTCATTTGAAGGCAAGTCATGGTATCCGGGATCGGACATCGAAAGGGAAGGCGAGGTTTCAAAGTCTATTATGGAAGTGGGCCCCTACTGGTAGTGATACTCCGATCTCATGGATGAAGGCTAGCATTTTCTATTGGAATAGAGGGATGTGCAGATCAATTCTACTTTTCACTTTGCCATCTAGAGATAGTTTGCCCTGAGTTAGGATACGGAGTTCGAAGAGAATGCAGTATATCAGTTCATCTTCATCAAAGGCCAAGATCTCCATGAATTCTATTATTTTGTGTCTCTTTGCTTCTTAGGCAGTTTCAAGTTTAAGCCGATCCTCGAGGTCCAAGAAAAGGTCACTCCTCATCCCGGTCTTATTAAAGGAGGAAGTAAATAGATTAGGGCTTCTATATACTTCCTTTATGGAGGGTGCGGGCAGGGGGGACGGCGGGGAGGCCGGCTCCACCGGTTGGTTGCCGAAGATGACCCCTCGCCTTGGTATCCAAATAGGTTTTTATAATAGTCAAAAGCACCTTAAAACTACGAATAAGTTGGAGATGAGGGTGATGAGTTGGGATCCTTTAAGGCAGGGGCACGGGGTTATGGTCTTGTTACTTTATGTTTCGAAGTCAATTGATCCGTCCATCAAGTCCTAACTAGAAATATCTTAAGAGAAGAAGAGAAATCATTTGGATTCGAGGCGAAACCCCTCTCCGCCGTTACGGAGTTCTTCTACTCTAATCTCCGAAATCGAAGGCCAGCTGACTGAAGAGTTAGTATTTATTCATGCAAAGATGCTCCTTTGAAGCTGGAGTAAGGAATTGTCCACCTCATCACCCCGAAGAGCAGTGGCTCTATTGTTTTGCACGCCTACAGAGAAAGACTTGAAAAGTACTGACGCTCAATCTAGAGAAAGAGCAATCAACTATATGCTTAGCTCATGCCCCAGGAATCCCTAAACATAGAGAAAGGGTACGAGCTAATCTTTTACTAGAGGGAAAGCTGGTGAAAAGCATAGAGCATGCGTGCTAAGCTCTCGCCCTCCTTCCATCCTAGAAGCTGAGGCAGGAGAAAAAGCGTAATTCCACGGTGTCATAGGTTACCTTTCTATCTTCCTCCCCCGTGACGTTCCCAAAGCGATCGCTATCCTTTTCTTGATTTCTTCTTGTCTTGAATTTTTATAGAACGACTTTATATCAGGTATAGTTGGTTAGGATGGAGCGTTAGTAGATATAGAAAGTGTGTCGGGGATGCGGCTCGGGTATAGTAGGTCTGGACGCCTAGCATGAAAGAGCCTTCTCTGGTAGCAGCACTATACCTTAGTATCTCTCTAGCTTCCACTCTATATAAAACGTAGTTATCAGAGGTCAGTCTGTCTGGCGTTTCCTCGGGTAAAGGACTACTTTTGCATCGGCTCTCTTTCGTTAGGTAATTACCGAGGCGAAAGAAACTCTCTCAGAAGTAAGTTTCCTCATCATCTTAGTGGGGCTAGTCTAAAAAACTTTCACTTAATATATCATAAATTTAAAATAAATTCAGAATTAAATTGAATAGATGTATCTAGGGAGAATTCGCTTTGAAGAAACTATTCCCTAGATACACATGTCGTGTTATTTCACAATTGAATCAATTTAAAAAATTTAAAAATACCTAAAGGTAGGGATTTATCAATAGGTAATTACGCACTCTTTCAAGGGTGGCTGTTTCTAGGCAAACCTCCTGGCTGTCTCTGCACCCCTACCTCCTTTATCACTGAGCGATTATTTAGGGGCCTTAACTGGTGATCCGGGCTGTTTCCCTCTCGACGATGAAGCTTATCCCCCATCGTCTCACTAGCGACCTTGACCCCTATTATTTTGAGGTCTTATCTAGTATTCAGAGTTTGCCTCTGAATATTAACTATGAATCATAGTTCAAATATTTATTAATCTATTTTGTGTTCCAAATATTAGAATAAATATCTGACGAAGTAGAACCATCTCTATCATGGTGACAGATCCATTCTCTGTACTATCAATAAGATCAATTATAACAAGTCACACACTCATACTCCGGAAATACAGAAACAAAGAAATTCCATGATCAAACTTTACAGTTCTTATAGATGTCACGGCCCGGATTTCCCACCCTCGGGAGTCGTGATTGCGCCTACTAGTGAAAGCTAGGCAAGCCAACCAACTTAATTATTTGCCTTGTTTCCAGTTATTAGCCAACAATTTATAATCAACAAGATTTAACAAGCGGAAGAATAAATTTCAAGTTTAATAGTACTGCTAATACCATTCCATAACAAAACTACCCAAGATTGGTGTCACAACTTCACAGACTATCTAAGAGTACTACAAATAAGGGTCTGAAAGAAATAACAAAAATACTGTCTCTGGGATTACATAAAGAAACAGGAAAATAGATAGAGGGAGACATCAAGGCCTGCAGACGCCTGCAGGACTACCTCGGGTCGCCTGATGATCAAGAAGCGAAAAATTTCACTGCGGTCCAAAATCTGCAGCACTGGGATCTGCACAAAAGAGTGCAGAGTGTAGTGTCAGCACAACCGACCCCATGTGCTGCTAAGTGCCTAGCCTAACCTCGGCGAAGTAGTGACGAGGCAAGGACCAGACTACCAAATAAACCTATGCAGATAAATAATGTACAGCGGAAAATAAAAGCAGAAATGTATATTCCAGGATGGGAGGGGGAAACATGTTGCGGGGAAATATCCAATGACAAAAGGAGGACGACAAGCAAATATATGGAACACCACAAAATTCAATTATCAACAAGAATCAGAAGTCAAACAAGTGCACGGCATCACCCTTCGTGTTTTTACTCTCATCCTTACCATAAAAATCAATAAAAACTGCACGGCATCACCCTTCCTGCTTTTACTCTCATCCTTACCATAAAATCAATATAATCGGCACGGAATGATACATCGTGCGGCACGGCATCACCCTTCGTGTTTTACACTCTTCCTCACAAAATAATAATAATAATACACGACATCACCCTTCGTGCTTTAACACTCTCTCACCAAAACAATGCACGGCATCACCCTTCGTGCTTTACACTCTTCCTCACCCAATCAACAAACACAAATAATAAGGGCATGGAACAAATGAATCATAATAAAAATCCCGACAAGGGAACAATATGTAATGACCCGACCGGTCGTTTTGAGCTTTTGCGCATTGCTTGCCAGTTCACGGGCATGACTTGCCACGTGTGGTGTATTATGACTTATGTAAATTGTTGGTTTGGTTTTCAGGATGATCAGATTGAATTTGGAAGAACAGTTCTTAGTTTGAAGCTTGAAATTTGAAAGGTTTGACCAAGATTTGACTTGTTAATATATGATCTCGGATTGGAATTTTTATGATTTGGTTAGCTCCGTTAGGTGATTTGGGACTTAGGAGCATGATCGGAATGTGTTTTGGAGGTCCGTGTAGAATTAGGCTTGAATTGGCAAAAGTTAGTTTTTGGCGTTTTTCAGTTGATAGGTGAGATTTTGATATAAGGGTCGGAATGGAATCCCGGAAATTGCAGTAGCTTCATTATGTCATTTGGGAGTGTGCCAAATTTTAGGTCATTCGGACATGGTTTGGTTGGATTTTTTGATCAAAAGCGGAATTTGGAAGATTTTAGAAACTTAAGCTTAAATCTGATGTGTTCTGGGTGATTTGATGTTGTTTGAGGTGTTTTGAAGATTGGTACAAGTTTGAATAAGGTTTTAGGATATGTTGGTGGCTTTGGTTGAGGTCCCGGGGCCTCGGGTGGTCAATCGGATCATTTTGAAGTTAAGAAAATTGTAGAAATTGCAGGTTCAGCAGTTGCAGGTATTTACTCTTCGCGTTCGCGAGAGGACCCTCGCGTTCGCGAAGAGTCAGTTGAGGGAGGTGGAAATTTAGCCTTCGCGTTCGCGAGGCAGGTTATGCGTTCGCGATGGGCTGCGAGATTGTGCATCGCGTTCGCGGGAGTGTAGTCGCGTTCACATAGAAGGAATTGAGAGGTCGAGCTTCAGTGGAAATTAACCCATCGCATTCGCGATGGAAAGATAGCGTTCGCGAAGGCTTGTCTAGGTAAAGCACCACGTTCGCGTGGGTCATGTCGCGTTCGCGTAAGAGGATTTTGGTCAATGTTTATTTTGTGCTTCGCGAACGCGAGGCTTTGACCGCGTTCGCGAAAAAGGAAATTATGCCTGGGCAGAATGTTTTAAAGGTCGTTTTGTCCGTGAATCTGGGGTTTGTTTCTTCCATTGTTGGTCGTTTTTGGAGCTTTTGAAGGAGATTGAAGAGGGATTCAAGGGGAATCACTTTGAGGTAAGATTCTTGGACTAAAAACTCGATTATTATGTGAATTTCACCTAGAAAATCATGGAAATTAAGCCAAAAGGTGAAGAACTAGGGCTTGGAAATTTAGACTTTTGATTGAGGATTTGATGGACCATTTGAGGTCGGATTTCTGAGTTTTTGGTATGTATGAACTCGTGGGACGATAAGGAATCTATTGGTATAAAAAATTTCGAATTCCGAGATGTGGGCCCGGGGGTCGGGTTTTGGTAATTTCGGGATTTGTGCTAATTGTTGATTATTTTCGCTTGGGCTTCGTTCCCATAGCCTATTTTGACGTCATCGTTCTGATTATGGATAGATTCGACGCGAGTGGAGGCCGATTCAAGGGGCAAAGGCGTCGCGAGCTAGAGACTTGACCGGTTCGAGGTGAGTAATGATTGTAAATGATGTTCTAAGGGTTTGAAACCCCGAGTTGCACATCGTAGTGCTATATTGAGGTGAGGAACACGCTTGATGATGAGCGTGGGGTCGTGCACTATTGGGGATTGTGACTTAGTCCGTCCCGATTGATGATTCTTCCGCGTATTTGACTGAAATCTATTTGCTATCATTATTATTTGGGCTGAATGCCATATTTGGGCTTCGTGCCAATTATTTGAACCCTTCGGGGATTTTTGTTGATATTTCCTCACTGTTTTGACTTTATACTTGAACTCAGTCATGTTATTTTCCACTGTTTTTAAAACTCAGCCATGTTCACTCAGTTTTAAACTTTTAATACTCAAATGATATTTAAATGATGTTTTGGGCTGAGAAACATTGTTTTATTGTTGCCCGAGAGGCTTATGTGATTTTGACTGAGTAAGGCCGAGGGCCTCTGTTGTGAGGATATCTTTTGGGTCGGGCTGCACGCCGCAGCGGTGATACATTGATTTTGATTATGAGGCCGAGGGCCTGAGATTGTACACCATGAGGTGGCTTGATATTGATATGAGGCCGAGAGCCTGTTTATGATGCCACGAGATGGCTTGATATTGCGCTTGGACCGTAAGGGGCCCCTCCAGGAGTCTGTACACCCCCAGTGAGTGCGGGCACCCAGTGTGATGATTCTGTTTATTATGTGAGGCCGAGGGCCGGATTGTTTATGCCATAAGATGGCTTGTTATTGCGCTTGGGTCGTAAGGGGCCCCTCCCGGAGTCTGTACACCTCCAGTGAGCGCGGGTACCCATTGTGATGTGAGATATAGCCCGAGGGGCTGGTATGATTCTGTGTGATTGCCCGAGGGGCTGGTATGGTTCTATGTGATTGCCCGAGGTCTATGTGATTGCCCGAGGGGCTATTATTGATCTGAGATATTGCATGAGGGGCGGAGTTGTTGACATTGTGCCCGAGAGGCGAACTTTTATGTGTTTGTCTGTCTTATTTACCTGTCATTTACCTGTTTAGTTGTGTAATTGTGCCCGAGGGGCGTACTCTTTATTCTTATCTATTCTAGTTGCTTTGCATTCAATTGCTTAACTGTTGAAAAGCCATTTTTGCAGAAGTTTAAACTGAGCTAAGACGCTTTAAGAGATTTTACAGCTCCATTGCTTTCTTACTGGTTTTGTACTACTTCTATACAGCATGTTGATGCACTTTTCGTGATTTCTTATCACTCAGTCTTTATTTATGATTATTACTCACTGAGTTGGAAGTACTCACTTTACTCCCTGCACCTTGTGTGCAGATTCAGGTATTTTTTCTGAACCCGGTAGCGGGTATTGGTTGATCGGAGGCAGAGTAATTGGAGTTTAGCAAGGTAGCTGCCGGCGTTCGCAGCACTAGTTTTCTCCCTCTTTATTTTATTAGTCTGTACTTAGTACATTTCAGACTTTGTCAGTGGTATTTAAACCTTAGTAGATGCTCATGACTAGTGACACCCCGGTTTGGGCTGTGTTTGGGTTGTACTTCCGCATTGTTATGATATTATCTGCTACTTAGTACTATTAAATCATGTTTTAGCCTGTTTTATTGTTGTTTTGCTGTTTAACTTCGAATTGGAAATGTGTCGGCTGGCCTTGTCTTCACAAGAGGCGCCATCACGACCGGGTCTGGGTTTAGGGTCGTGACAGTTAGTATCAGAGCCTAGGTTACATAGGTCTTACGAGTCATGAGCAGGTTTAGTAGAGTCTCGCGGATCGGTACGGAGACATCTGTATTTGTCCTCGAGAGGCTGCAGAACCTTTAGGAAAACTCCATATTCTTGAAATTCTTATCGTGCGTCCTTGATTCGGCTTGAAATATAACTCTTTGAACTCCTTCCACGCATTTGTATGCGCGAACGAGCGCTCTGTATCAGATGTGCATCGATGGCTTGTGATTCTCTGATTGAGGGGCGAGGTGTGATCTCTATGTGCTGATGTTGGGCCAGTCTGGAGGACTCTAGGCCAGATTTTTTTTGCCTATAGCTTGAGCACCGACGTGCTGATTGTGTGAGCACGTGTTTTTGGATCTACATGTTCTGTTGTGTCCCTATTAAGGGGAGTAATGACTAGATAGTTACGAGATGAGGGTGATGTGACTGCGAGATGTATTCGTATGATTTGGAAGCGACGAGAAGGGTCTGCTGGAGGATTGAAGAACTATTAGGTGCTTGATTTCCATCTTGATTTGAGGTATAGCCTTGAGTTTTGGGTGTGTGATGAATCCTTTCATGTTTTCTAGTTGGGAGTGAAGTAAAAATTCATGTTGCGGTATGAATTCAGACTCGGGAAGATTAAGTGACTGCGCAATGAATATGACGGCGGAAGGTATACAAAAATGCCAGTTTGAGGCAAAGCAGGTGGGTTATCTCCTGCGGAATGTTCTGAGTTTGTGCGATCGTTATGTTGTCTATTAGAATATCTCAATTTCAAGTGAAAGATATATGTTGTAATTTGAATCTGGGTCGCTTGAGGGAATGGGTTTAATTGTTACGAGTGTAAATGCAAGAGTTGTAGAAGATATGAAGTACCAGATGGTCTGTGTTCCATGAGCTTATGAAGGATTGAGTTAATCTCACTATGGTATTATGGCAGCAATAAAGTATATGCGTTACGACTTATGGTGCGTGTTTTGATATATGGCTTCGAGCCAAGTGGGGGAGTTTGCTATTGATTAGCTGATTGCACGGTTATGTGCTATGTTGGTTCCAGTTTGAGGCATGCTGGTGAATCAGTTATGGTTTGCGGAGATTGAGCCCGAGGATGGCTCGAGTAAAGGAAAATTTTCGACTAAGGTAAGGTTATATCATGCTTCATAGGTGTTTGAGAATCACGGAATGTCTTGAGTTGTTGTTGATAAAGAATGCTCGGTGCATAGGAAAGGAAAGTGGCTTGGTTGCATCAAGGTAAGGTTATATGCTGCAGTGTCAGAAGTGCTAATGAGGCGCAGGTTGTTCGGTTCTTTTGATCGGGCTAATTGTAGTTTGGGTAGAGTGGATGACTCTAGAGAATGGTTCTAATGCGTTCTAGGTTTTACATGTAATAATTGGAGATTTTCAGGTGTATAATTTGGCTAGAAATTGAGGTTTGCGCTGGACGGTGTCAAGACTTGAGTCATTTCTATATCAATTATGGGATTCTATACATCAGTATTAGGAAAGTAATGTCTTCAGATTCGCAGGAAGTCTTTTCAGGGTAGGTATTCTGAATGTGGTGCTTTTGGGAACATTTGAAAGAGAATTCAGCGGGTTGTGAGCCTTAGACTATGTGGTATTATGCTTGGGTCTCGTGCGGCGAGTCTGGGTTGAGGAATTGTGATGTTGTAGCAAGAAGGAGTATCAAGTTGAAGGTAAATCAGAAGGAACTCGGATAGATGGGATAACTTGGTAGTAGGCCAAATCGGTATGGTAAGGATATGATTAGTTCTTTGGATGCTTATGAGGTAATGAGTTATACAGGTGTTTTGCGACAATGCTCTTGGGTCTTAATGGCCTGCGTAGCCTGGTTGAGTCAGAAGGATTCAGTCCTGACGGTTTAGTTTTGTGCAAGTGGAATACGGAGAGTCCTTGATGGTTTCTACCATGGTTAGAGGTGTATATTTTCGGCGAGAGTGAGGAGCATAGGACGTGTAATGATTTTTCTTCTAGGTGGGATCAATGGAAAGTTCATGACCAGTTAAGTACGTAGATGTTTGTGGCTCGGAAGGGAGATGAAGCTCTCATGTTATCCTAAGATGGTATGGTATATGCGGTATATTGTGGAGCATTGAGATTCGTGTGTGTAAGGTTACGGTCCAGTTCTGAACGGAAGGTCGTAAAATTCTTAGGCAGCACGGGCAGTTTCAGATAATTAGAGAAATGAGCTTCAAATGATTAGGGGAATGATCTTCATATGATTAAGGAAATGGTATTGCCAATTGGGGTGATTTGATGAGGGTATATGTTTCAGAAAAAGGCAATGTGATTAAATTGATGGTACTTCATTAGTATTGCGGCACTTTCTTGTTGGATCGACTGCTGACATTCGGGTTTGCTTGGAGGCACAGAAGAATGTTAGAGTATCTCTCGTGGAATGATTGGGTATTAGAGACGTGGTATGTATTCAAACGGCGGAATTGGGATCAGGTATGGTGATTCGTGTGCTATATGGAGTTGGAGACTGGGAGTTCTCATATTCAGGCTATGTTGTGGTTGCGGGTCGTGTATATCGGCACTGTGTGGTGACTATCGGGGTTTGGAGACCCAAGTGGATCTCTTGCTGCTTGGTATGTTAGATCTTGGATGTAATATTGGGTATAGACTGGTTGTCTTCGTGTTGTGTTATTCTGGACTATTGCACTAAGGCGGCAATGTTGGCTATGCCGGGAATGCCACGTATTGAGTGGCGAGGTTCATCGGATTATGTTCTTAGTAGGGTGGTTTTATATTTCGAAGACCCAGCGGATGGCTGGGAAGGATTGTCTTTCTTATTTGGGCTTTTGTGATGAATGTCAGTGTAGAGACTCCTAACATTGATTCAGTTCCGGTGGTGAGGGACTTTTCGGCTGTGTTCTTGTGGTCGGGCAAGTCGCCGGGCAAGGTTGTGGATTTCGGTATTGATTTGATGCCGGGCACCGTATCGTATGGCACCGACAGAGTTAAAGGAGTCGAGGGAGCAGTTTCAGGGTTTCCTTGATAAGGGGTCCGTTGGCAGGCCAATGTGGATGTGTGTTCTAACTTGAGTCAACTTGGTTGGCTCCGAGTTGTATTGTTGAGGGATGTGTTGATTCGATTTTTATTGAGCTTGTTAGTGATCTGGTGAGATCTATGAGTTATCTTTCCGTAATGCGAGGCGTTATGATTGGTTGCTTATAGGCACATGTGGTGCGGTTCTATTGGGGTCTCTCAGTGGAATTCGAGTGGGAAGAGTATTGCGTATTGCTCGGAGGATGGCGTATCGATTGTGTCCTTTCGGGTTTGTGTGGCGTTAGGTCATTGCTTCACCATGGGTATGATGATTTTGCTTTGGTTCCAGATATCAAATTGCGTGTGGTTGTCAATTTTGAGCATAGCGACTTGAGGTGTTTCATGTGGACCAGTGTTTGGATGGAGCCGCGCATTTCAGCGAAGTTATGTGAAGGTATGATCCTTTAGGTTAGATTCGTGTGTTCTGTTCCTACGATGTGTGACGGGTTCTCAACGTTGTGTGTGGTGGTACTGGTGAGCTTACGGTACAGCTCTTTCATTTGAGTCACTTTCATGATTTGAATACGTTCGGATTGTTGCTTATTGGTGTGCGGGTTGCACGAGTTGTGGATTTAGATTGTATTGATGTGTCATGTCACTAGAGTAGTTGGGTTGGATTAGATGAGATTGTCGGGATCTAAAATGAATACAAACGGATTCGATTTCAGTATGTTGGAAGGATAATGTCGATGTTCGACTCAGAAAATTTGCTATGGTCTTTGCCAAAGGAGAAGTGGCTTCATGAATGGCTGATCTGAGAAATGGTTATGGTTTATTGTGTGTTTCATTTATCATTGGCAGTGCATGAAAGTGTTGGAATGAGGCCTTAGTTGATAAAAGGTTTTCTATCGGTATTCGGTTGTTGTGTACAGCTGCTGTGATTAGAAGTTATCGCTGCAAGCATTTGAGTTATGTCGTATATCATGTAATTTGCACCTGAGGTTACAGATATGGTTTGTTACAGCTTGTTCGGGCTTATTCACAGTATGAATGTGAGATTCTGATCGTATTGAAGATTTCAGAAGTGGAAATGTGGTTCTATGGTTTATGGGCTAGATTGGATTTCAAAATTTCAGTTACAATGTGTTATCGGACCTATATGAGATAGGGTGACGTGGGATCACCCCCGGGTATGTGCATGGTAAGGTTATTCGGCGATTGGTTGGCTTTTGGAATAACTCTGGGCACGTTCGAGGACGAACGTATGTTTAAGTGGGGGAGGATGTAACGACCCGACCGGTCGTTTTGAGCTTTTGCACATTGCTCGCCAGTTCTCGGGCATGACTTACCCCGTGTGGTGTATTATGACTTATGTAAATCGTTGGCTTTGGTTTTCAAGATGAACAGAATGAATTTGGAAGAACAGTTCTCAATTTGAAGCTTAAAAATTGAAAGGTTTGACCAAGATTTGACTTGTTAATATATGATCTTGGATTGGAATTTTTATGATTTGGTTAGCTTCGTTAGGTGATTTGGGACTTAGGAGCGTGATCGGAATGTGTTTTGGAGGTCCGGTGTAGAATTAGGCTTCAATTGGCGAAAGTTTTTGGCGTTTTCCGGTTGATAGGTGAGATTTTGATATAGGGGTCGGAATAGAAACCCGGAAATCGCAGTAGCTTCGTTATGTCATTTGGGATATGTGTGCCAAATTTCAGGTCATTCAGACGTGGTTTGGTTGGGTTTTTGATCAAAAGCGGAATTTGGAAGATTTTAGAAACTTAAGCTTAAATCCGATGTATTCTGGGTGATTTGATGTTGTTTGGGGTGTTTTGAAGATTGGTACAAGTTTGAATAAGGTTTTAAGATATGTTGGTGCCTTTGGTTGAGGTCCCGGGGGCCTTGGGTGAGTTTCGGGTGGTCAATCGGATCATTTTGAAGTTAAGAAAATTGCAGAAATTACAGGTTCAGCAGTTGCAGGTATTTACTCTTCGCGTTCGCGAGAGGACCCTCGCATTCGCGAAGAGTCAGCTGAGGGAGGTGGAAATTTAGCCTTCGAGTTCGCGAGGCAGGTTATGCGTTCGCGAAGAGCTGCGAGATTGTGCATCGCGTCCGCGGGCGTGTAGTCGCGTTCGCATAGAAGGAATTGAGAGGCCGAGCTTTAGTGGAAATTAACCCATCGCGTTCGCGATGGAAAGATCGCGTTCGCGAAGGCTTGTCAGGGTAAAGTACCGCGTTCGCGTGGGTCCCGTCGCATTTTTGGTCAAGGTTATTTTTGTGCTTCGAGAACGCGAGGTTTTGACCGCGTTCACGAAGAAGGAAATTATGCTTGGGCAGAATGTTTTAAAGGTCGTTTTGTCCGCGAATGTGGGGTTTATTTCTTCCATTGTTGGTCGTTTTTGGAGCTTTTGAAGGAGATTGAAGAGGGATTCAAGGGGAATCACTTTGAGGTAAGATTCTTGGACTAAAAACTCAATTATTATGTGAATTCCACCTAGAAAATCATGGAAATTAAGCCAAAAGGTGAAGAACTAGGGCTTGGAAATTTAGACTTTTGATTGAGGATTTGATGGACCATTTGAGGTCGGATTTCTGAGTTTTTGGTATGTATGAACTCGTGGGAAGATAAGGAATCTATTGGTGTAAAAAGTTTCAAACCCGAGACGTGGGCCCGGGGATCAGGTTTTGGTAATTTCGGGATTTGTGCTAATTGTTGATTATTTTTCACTTGGGCTTCATTCCCTTAGCCTATTTTGATGTCCTCGTTCTGATTGTGGATAGATTCGACGCGAGTGGAGGCCGATTCGAGGGGCAAAGGCGTCGCGAGCTAGAGATTTGACCGGTTCGAGGTGTGTAATGATTGTAAATGATGTTCTGAGGGTTTGAAACCCCGGATTGCACATCGTAGTGCTATATTAAGGTGAGGCACACGCTTGATGATTAGCGTGGGGTCGTGCACTATTGGGGATTGTGACTTGGTCCGTCCCGATTGATGATTCTTCCGCGTATTTGACTGAAATCTATTTGCTATCATTATTATTTGGGCTCATATTTGGGGTTCGTGCCAATTATTTGAACCATTCGAGGATTTTTGTTGATATTTCCTCACTGTTTTGACTTTATTTTTGAATTCAGTCATGTTATTTTCCACGGTTTTCAAAACTCAGCCATGTTCACTCAGTTTTAATACTCAAATGATGTTTTGGGCTGAGAAACACTGTTTTACTGTTGCCCGAGAGGCTTATGTGATTTTGACTGAGTAAGGCCGAGGGCCTGTGTTGTGAGGATATCTTTTGGATCGGGCTGCACGCCGCAGCGGTGATACATTGATTTTGATTATGAGGCCGAGGTCCTGAGATTGTACGCCACGAGGTGGCTTGATATTGATATGAGGCTGAGAGCCTGTTTATGATGCCACGAGATGGCTTGATATTGCGCTTGGGCCGTAAGGGGCCCCTCCAGGAGTCTGTACACCCCCATTGAGCTCGGGTACCCAGTGTGATGATTCTGTTTATTATGTGAGGCCGAGGGCCAGATTTGTTATGCCACGAGATGGCTTGTTATTGCGCTTGGGCCGTAAGGGGCCCCTCCCGGAGTCTGTACACCCCCAGTGAGCGCGGGTACCCATTGTGATGTGAGATATAGCCCAAGGGGCTAGTATGGTTCTATGTGATTGCCCGAGGGGCTGGTATGGTTCTATGTGATTGCCCGAGGGGCTGGTATTGTTCTATGTGATTGCCCGAGGGGCTAGTATTGATCTGAGATATTGCCCGAGGGGCGGAGTTGTTGACATTGTGCCCGAGGGGCGAACCTTTATGTGTTTGTCTGTCTTATTTACCTGTTTAGTTGTATAATTGTGCCAGAGGGGCGTACTCTTTATTCTTATCTGTTCTAGTTGCTTTGCATTCAATTGCTTAACTGTTGAAAAGCCATTTTTGCAGAAGTTTAAACTGAGCTAAGACGCTTTAAGAGATTTCACAGCTTCATTGCTTTCTTACTGGTTTTGTACTACTTCTATACAGCATGTTGATGCACTTTTCGTGATTTCTTATCACTCAGTCTTTATTTATGATTATTACTCACTGAGTTGGAAGTACTCACTTTACTCCCTGCACCTTGTGTGCAGATTCAGGTATTTTTTCTGAACCCGGTAGCGGGTATTGGTTGATCGGAGGCAGAGTCGTCGGAGTTTAGCAAGGTAGCTTCCGGCGTTCGCAGCACTGTTTTTCTCCCTCTTTATTCTAGTAGTCTGTACTTAGTACATTTCAGACTTTGTCAGTGGTATTTAGACCTCAGTAGATGCTCATGGCTAGTGACACCCGGTTTGGGCTGTGTTTGGTTGTACTTCCGCATTGTAATGATATTATCTGCTACTTAGTACTATTAAATCATGTTTTAGCCTATTTTATTGTTGTTTAGCTGTTTAACTTTGAATTGAAATGTGTCGGCTGACCTTGTCTTCACGAGAGGCGCCATCACGACCGGGTCTGGGTTTAGGGTCGTGACATAATATCAAAACCACAACATCCTGGCAAGGGATCAATACCATAATCCTCTTCTCATTTTCACATTTACTTCACAACTTGATTCACAATTTGAGCCAATGCTCTATAAGGTTCAATTGTCAATTATACTTCCACAAATCACTTTACAACTTGAGCCAACGCTCTTTAATATACAATTACCAATATTCTTTCCACAACCTTGCTCAACAATAGCAACCACCACATTAAACATGAGCAATACAAACGAAGTCACATTAATCATAACATAAGACTCACGGGCATGCTTGACACCGACATATAGATACTAGTCACCACACCTATACGCCTTACTCAACAATTAACACATAGCATATAAGACCAAATTCCTATTCCCTCAATCTAAGGTTAGACCAAACACTTACCTCGATGTCACGAACACAGTTCAAGCCTCAACTATCGCTTTACCTCTTGATTCCACCACCAATTCGCTCGTATCTAGTAACAAGTTACTTAATTACATCAATAGTCACAGATTTTCATATAATGGCTTTCGGGCTATGCGCCCGGACTGCGCACGCAAATCGAGATGAGGTATAAAGGAGGTTTTAGGCCTCGAAAAGTTGAATTTGTTTCTAAAACAAGTGATGACTTTTTGGGTCATCACAATAGATCTAATTCATTGAAATTCCATCCAATAAAACGGAAGAATTATAAATCTCCAAAATAATAGATAGAAATACCGCAAATAAGTCCATTGCGACACCCATCAAAGGAGTAGTTCGTCTTGGACCAGATCTAGAACTGTTTTCAACAGTTTGTGTAGCCATAAATCCTATTGGCTTTTCAAAAATTGAGATTTGGCCGTAGAAGAATCGAATTGTATCCGAAGAACAGGGGAATACAAAAAAGTACAAATCCGAGATCGAATACTAAAAAGTCAAAACTTGGTCAAACCTTTCAAACTTAAAGCTTCAAACTAAGAATTGTTCTTCCAAATCTATTTCGATTATCCTGAAAACCAAAACCGACGATTTACATGGTCATAATACATCACATGGGGCTAGTCATGCCCGAGAACTGGCGAGTGAAGTACAAAAACTCAAAAACGACCGGTCGGGTCGTTACATCCTCCCCCACTTAAACATACGTTCGTCCTCGAACGTCACCCTATCCCATATAGGTCCGATAACACAACATAACTGAAATTTCAAAATTTACCCTAGCCCATAACCTTAGAACCAATTTTCCACTTCCGAAACTATCTATAAGATCATAATCTCACATCTACACACTGAATAAATCCGAACAAGCTGTATCAAACCATATCTGCAACCCTAGATGCAATTACATGATATACCCCATAACTCAAACACTCGTAGCGATAACTTCTAATCACGACAGATGCACATAACGACGGAATACCGATAATAAACCTCTTACCAATTAAAGTCTCATTCCAACACTTTTGTATACTGCCAATGATGAAAGAAACACGCAGAATCATAATCATTCCTCAGATCAACCATTCATGAAGCTCTTTGGCAAGGACCATAGTAAATTTCTAAGCCGAATCCCGATATTATCCTTCCAACATGCTGAAATCGAATCCGATAGTATTCATTCTAGATCGCAATGTCCTCATCTCATCCAACACGACTGCTCTAACGACATGACACATCAATACAATCTAAAGCCACAACCCGTACGACCCGCGCACCAATAAGCAACAGTGCAAATGTACTCAAATCATGGAAAAATGACTTAAATGAGAGAGCTGTACCGCAAGCTCACCAGTACCACCACCACACAATGCTGAGAACCCATCACACATCGTAGAACCAGAACACACGAATCTAACCCAAAGGATCATACCTCCACATAACTTTGCTGCAATGCGCGACCCTATCCAAACACTGGTCCACATGAAACACCTCGAGTCACTATGCTCAAAATCAACAACCACGCGCAATTTGATGTCTAGTACAAAAAGCAAATCATCATAACCAGGGTGAGGCAAATGACATAACATCACACAAACCCGAAAGGACACAACTGATATGCCATCCACCGAGCAATACCCAATACTATTCCCGCTCGAATTCCAATGAGAGACCCCAATAAAACCGCACCACATGTGCCTATAACCAACAAATCCTAACACCTCGCAACACGGAAAGGTAACTCATCGATCTCCCCTAACACGAATAAGCTCAATGACAATCGAATGGCACATCCCTCAACAATATCAGTTCGGAGTCAACATACCCGACTCGATGTAGAACACCCATCCATATTGGGCCTACCAATGAACCCCAAATCAACTCTGGTCACCCACAATAGACGAATAACTTTTCGAAAGTTCACAATGACTGAATTATGGCACGTACAATATTTGACTGGCTTTGCCCACATCTTTATAGTCCACAACCATAAAATGACCTGTTTATGAGAACTGCCAGTCTCCAAGTCAATAAAGCACACAAATCACCATATCCGATCCCAACTCCACCGCCCGAATATCTAACACACCTCTAATACTCAATCATTCCACGAGGGTGCTCCAAATATTCTCTGTGCCACCAAGCAAACTTCGAATATCAGCAATCGATCAGACAAGATAGTGCCGCAATACCAATGAAGTATCCATAACTCAAACACATCGCCCTTTCTGAAATGTGTACCCTCATCAAGCCACACCAATCAGGGATCTCATTTATCTAGTCATCTGGAACCATCCATGTTGCCTAAGAATTTATGACCTTCCTTTCAAAACTGAATTGCGACCTTACACACGCAAATCTCAACCCTACAGTACATACCGCATATACCATGACATCCTATGATAAACATGAGAACTTCATAGTCCACTCCGAGCTACAAGAAACTACGTACTCAACCGGCCAAGAACTTTTCCATTTGATCCCATCTAAAAGAAAATCACTACACATCACATGCTTCTCACGCCAGTAGAAAATATACCTCTCTAACTGTGGTAGAAACCATCAAGAACTCTCCGCATCCCACTGTCACACAACCCAACCGTCTGGACTGAATTCTTTT
Organism: Nicotiana attenuata; assembly: GCF_001879085.1. Taxonomy (NCBI): domain Eukaryota; kingdom Viridiplantae; phylum Streptophyta; class Magnoliopsida; order Solanales; family Solanaceae; genus Nicotiana; species Nicotiana attenuata. The sequence goes on along the minus strand of NW_017672163.1, from coordinate 131,566 downwards.
AACTCAACCAAGCTACGCAAGCCATCAAAACCTAAGAGCATTGCCGCGAAATACCTGTAAAAACCCACCGCATCATAAGCACCCAAGAACCGTATCCATTACCATGCCGATCCAACCTACTACCAAGCTGTCCTAATTCTCTGAGTTCCTTTCGAATTGCCTTAAAATTGACACGTTTCCTTGATAGTACACCACTATCCTTAACCAAAACTTACCCCACGAACTTTAGCATAACACCACACCGTCTAAGGTTTATAAGACGCTGAATTCTCCCTCAAATATCCCAAAAAACACCACATTCAAAATACTTACCCTGAAGAGACTTCTTGCGAATCTAAATCCTTTACCTCCACCTTCCTGATATTGATATGTAGAATCCATAATGATATAGAAATGCCACAAGTCTTGGCATCCTCCCATATAATTCTCAGTTTCTAGCTAATTACACATCCCGAAGATCCCCGATTAATACATATAAACTGTAATCCATTGAAACCATTCTCGAGAATTATCCATTCTGCTCAAATCTCAGTTAGACTGACCAAACGGACTGAACTATTTGTGCCCCGTTAGCACTCCAACACCGTAGAATGTAACCTTACCTTAATGCAACCAAGCAACTTCCTGTTCTATGCACCGTACATCCTTTACTAAAACAACTCAAGTCATTCCATGATTCGCATACACCCATAAAGCATAACATAACCTTTATTGAAATTTCCTTTACTCGAGCCATCCTTGGTCTCATCCTGCGTAAGCCATAACTGATTCACCAGTACGCCTCAAACTGGAACCAACATAGCACATAATCGTGCAATTAACTAATCAATAGCAGACTCCCCTACTTGGCTCAAAGCCATAGAACAAAACACACAATAAATCATAATGCATATACTCTATTACTGCCATAATACCATAGTGAGATTAAATTCAATCCTTCATAAGCTCGTGCAACACAGACCATCTAGTACTTCAAATCTTTTGCAAATCTCGCATTCACCCTCATAACAGTCAAGCCCGCTCTCTTAAGCGACCCGAATTCAAATTGCAACGCATATATTTCACTGGTAAAAGAGATCTTCCAACAAACAACATAAGGATCACACAAACTTCAGAACACTCCGCACGAGATAACCCACCTGCTTCGCCTCAAACTAACATCTCATTATACCCTTCCACTGTCATAAACATTACACAGTCACTTAATCTTCCCGAGTCTGAACTCATATCACGACATGAAATCTACTTCATTACCCAACTAGAAAACATGGAAAGATCCTTCAACACACCCATAATTCGGGGCTACACATCAAATCAAGATGGAATTCAAGCACCAAATAGTTCTTTCTACCCTCAAGAAAACCCTTCTCATCACATCCAAATCATATGAATACATCTCGCAGTCACATCATGCTCGTCACGTAGCCATCCAGCCATCACTCCCACTAATAGGGACACTACTGAACATATAAATCCAAAAGCACGTGCTCACACAATTAACGCCTCAATGCTCAAACTACAGGAAAAATTCAGCCTCAAGTCCTCCAGACTATCCCATTATCAACATGCCAAGATCACATCTCGCTCCTCAACCAGAAAATCACAAGTCGTCGATGCACAGCTAATACCGAGCGCTCATGTGCGCATACGAACGCGTGGAAGGAATTTCAAGAGTTACATTTCAAGATGAATCAAGAACGCACGATAAGAATTCAAGAATGTGAAGTTTTTTCCTAAAGGTTCTACAACCTCCCGAGGATAAGTACAGACTTCTCCGTACCGATCCGCGAGACTCTACTAAACCCGCTCATGACTCGTGAGACCTATGTAACCTAGGCTCTGATACCAACTTGTCACGACCCTAAGCCCGGACCCGGTCGTGATGGCGCCTCTCGTGAAGACAAGGCCAGCCGACACACTTCCAATTCACTTTAAGCAGTTTAAAATAATAAATACTAAGTCTTTAACAGAAATAAAATCCCAAAATAACAGTGAACAGTACAATTTGCGGAATTAATTACCAACACAGCCCAACATCGGGGTGTCACCAGTCATGAGCATCTAAAATAATACTACGAGTCTGAAAGTCTACTCCACTACTACATAACTGAATCAGAAAGGAAATAAGATAGAGGGAGAATGCACGGGGCTGCGAATCGCCGGGTAGCTACCTAGTGAATCTCCGGAAATCTGCTGGACAGCTCTCAACCCTCGCTAGCAGGAGCTGTAGCGCCCAAATCTGCACACATGGGTGCAGGGAGTAAAGTGAGTACTCCAACTCAATGAGTAATAACAATAAATGAAGACTGAGCGATATAAAATCACGTTAAACACAACAATAAGCTATAAGAGGCAGCACAAAATCAGTAAACACAATTAAACAGTAAAATCTCATAAAACACCTTTTAAACAGATTAAACAAATAGAGAAAGAACAGCTAGAAAGGTAAAACACGTAAGAACTGCCCCTCGGGCACAGTAACAACAGAATCGGCCCCTCGGGCAATATCACAGAACAATTCCAGCCCCTCAGGCTACATCTCATATCACAATGGGTACCCGCGCTCACTGGGGGTGTACAGACTCCTGGAGGGGCCTCTTACGGCCCAAGCGCAATATCAAGCCATCTCGTGGCATCATAAACAGGCTCCCGGCCTCATATCTATCACAAGCCACCTTGTGGCGTACAATCTCAGGCCCTCGGCCTTATTAATAATCAGTATATCACCGCTGCGGCGTGCAGCCCGACCCAAAATTAACCTCATAATACAGGCCCTCGGCCTTACTCAGTCAGAATCTCATAAGCCCCTCGGGCAACAGTAAACATGATGCTCAGCTCAAAATATCTTTTAAAATATCATTTAAAGTGTTTAAAACAGAGTAACATGGCTGAGTTTTGAAAGCAGTAAAATATGGCATGACTGAGCACAAGTATGAAATCAAACAGTGAGGAAAAATATAATGATATAAATCCCTAAGGGTCAAACAGTTGGCACGAAGCCCAAATATGGCTTTTAGCCCAAACATAATAATATCAAACAATTAGCTATCAAATACGCAGTAAAACAGTCATTCGGGATGGACTAAGTCACAATCCCCAACGGTGCACGACCCCACGCTCGTCATCTAACGTGTGCGTCACCTCCACATAGTCGAACACTGTGTAATCCGGGGTTTCATACCGTCAGGAAAGCATTTAAAATCATTACTCACCTCAATCCGGATGAAATTCTACTCCGCAATGCCCTCGCCGCTCGACTCGACCTCCAAATGCTCCGAATCTAACCAAAATCAGTATATTATCATCAATATACGCTAAAGGAATGAATTCCTTATGAAAATTATCACATTAGACCAAAAATCCCGAATTTGGCTTAAACCCGGCCCCCGAGCCCATGCTTCGGAATCTGACAAAACTCACAAAATTCGATAACCCATTCAATCACGAGTCCAACCATACAAAAATTACTAAATTCCGATAACAATTCGGCCTCCAAATCTTCAAATCTTATTTTTCAAATCCCTAGGTCTAAATCCCGAATTTACACCTCAAGAACATGTAATCTAGTCGGATTATTCGATGATAATTCAATATTATGGAGTAGAAATGATCACAAGTAACTTACCTCAAGATTTCCCATGATTTCTTGCTCAAAAATCGCCCCAAGCCGTGTTCTTTCACAAAAAAACGTCAAAATGAGCAAAAAAACCAGAACAACATTAATAAAACCGATTCTGGTCGCTAAAAGCCATTTCCGGTCGCTAAAAGTGGTCCAATCTGGTCGCTAAAGGTGCATACAATATCTGATGCACCAGCAGTCTTTAATTTCACTAAAAAGGCTCTAACTCCACCATACGAACTCGGAATTTGATGATTCTTGTTCCTATGAGTCACAAATAATAATACGAACATAGTCCTTCAATCAAAACTTAATTCAGAGCTCATTTGCTTAGTGCGACGCCCATTTCGCTCGTTAAACAATTAACTCATGATTCGCGTCAAAAACCCAATCGCGACTTGATGAAATTAGACCAAACTTTTCAGATCACTCCTATAATTCATTATCAAAATCCCGGAAGTCTCGAAATCAAATTTCAATCTCTAGAACTAAAAATGGACCTTTGGATCATTACATGCTTATGCTTAAAACGCCAAAATCTTCCAAAAACTCTTCCAAAACTTATCCGAGCCTCATGGGACCCCGACCAAACATGCCAACACACCCCATAACATCATTCAAACTTGTTCCAACCTTCGGAACGCTCAAAACAACATTAAAATATCGAATCACCCTCGGATTCAAGCCTAAGAATTCCAAAACTTCCGAATTTCGAATTCGATCAAAAAGTCTATCAAACCTCGTCCGAATGACCTGAAATTTTGCACACACGTCAAAAATGATACAACGGACCTACTCCAATTTCCGAAATTCCATTCCGACCCCGATATCAAAATTTCCACTGCCGACCGAAAAATGCCAAATTTCCAATTTCGCCAATTCGAGCCTAAATCTAGCATGGACCTCCAAAATATATTTCGGACGCGCTCCCAAGTCCAAAATCACCTAACGGAGCTAACCAAATCATAGAAATCCAAATCCGAGATCGAATACTAAAAAGTCAAAACTTGGTCAAACCTTTCAAACTTAAAGCTTCAAACTGAGAATTGTTCTTCCAACTCTATTTCGATTATCCTAAAAACCAAAACCGACGATTTACATAGTCATAATACATCACATGGGGCTAGTCATGCCCGAGAACTGGCGAGCGAAGTACAAAAGCTCAAAACGACCGGTCGGGTCATTACACTGATGGAATTTACAATGCAACTGCGGTATTTTGCAAAATATTTTCACTGCTCTGTGGTGTTGAAAGATTATATGTTCCGTCAACTATTTTCTCCATGATAGCATCAACATCTGTACCAGTTGAAAGAACTTGATCAGGTGCACTACATTCCACTCTTTCTTCCTCACAAGAACTTTTGACTGAATTTCCATCACCTGCTGCATGTTCATTAGTAGTATCTTCTTCACAACAACCTTTCACTAAACGTCCAACAACTACTGCAGCTTCATCTATGGCTGATGGAATTAACGATCTAGCTGCGGTATTTTGCAAAATCTTTTCACTGGACTGTGCTGTACAAAGCTCTTGTTTCTCATCACCTATTTTAAGCATCATAGCTTCAACATCTGTACCAGCTGTTAGAAGTGGTTCAACTGCATTACATTCTGGTCTTTTTTCATCACGAGAACCGTCCAATAAAATTCCACTGGCCGCTACAACTTCTTTAGTAACTTGTGCTCCATGAACCAAATCAATATCCATGGCTAATGGTATTGAATCAAAATGTGCTCGACCTTCATTATCAGTTTCATTATTTGCCTCTTCACGGACTGACTCAATATCTATGATTGCTGGCATTGAAATAGAAGGTCCTGCATCCTCAAACTCCTTATTGCCATGTTCATCCTGTTTTGGTAACTCAATATCTTTCTCTTGTACATCCAGTTTGTCACCCGACAAATGACCAAAATCTCTATCAGAGTAATTCTCTCCATCAATATAATCTCCTTGTTCATTACTTTCACT
>NW_017672163.1:104679-122779 GCF_001879085.1 Nicotiana attenuata | reverse complement strand
ATGTAGCTTCACGATTTGCACACTTGAATCACACATAAATTGCTTGCAAAATTCGCCTAGCTCTTTCGCTCTCAATTTTAGTTAACTTCTGCGTATGTGCAATCACCTATAAAGAGAACAATCTTTATTATTTATAGAGTTAGTAATCAGAGTTTGATTAAAACTCGAATTGCTGATCCTTCATCAAATTCGAGTCCTAGAACAACTCAAACTCCAATCCTTATCCTTGATCCGGATGTAGTTCTCTTTACATAAGGAGACTTCAACTCCTTATCCTATGCAACCTTTTCGATCAACTCTGAAGATATTGTTACTGATTGTTGCTTACCCTTGAGACTTATCTTGACACGTCTGTCACATGAATAAATATATCAACATTGTGTATGTCTCACATGATGGACCTGGTTCATGACTGAGTTCATTTTGTCAATCTTCAAAACTTCATCTGAACTTGGGCCAACAAATTCCCCCTTTTTGATGATGACAAACTCTGTGCTTTTATTGATCAGAGACCTTGTGGAACTCAGCTTAATTTTCACACTTTAATTTAACTTATCATTAAGAACCAGGTTTAATCAGGTTATAAACATCATATTTTTCAGAATACAAAGTAAAGCACAATATCTCTTCCCCCTTTTGGCATCATCGAAAAGTTGCATTTTATTTGAATCCCAGATGTTAATTATTACTCATGGCCACTGGGGCAACTGCAAGTGAAAACATGATTTAGTTAATCAATAATCAGCTTCACAGAAATTTAACTATTAAGATCAGAAGTTTCATAGAACAAGAGAAAACAAAGCACATTGTCATTGATTAGGAGATGTTTCTACAAAACAGGCCACAAAAAGAAAAACAAACATCCAACCATGAGCAAAAAAACAGAGAAAAGTCCCGAATCTGGGTCACTGAAGGGGTTTATAAACTGGTTCTAGGGCTTGGAGGAACTAGAGGGTTGGGATTGAAGAAGATTAAGCATTGTTTGGAGCATCCCTTCACTCTTTTCTTTTTCCTTTGCTAGCTCATCTTTGAGGCCATTTCTTTCACTTTCCAGTTCAGCAATGCGAGCCTGGAGCCTAGCAATTTCTGCATCTTTTGTTCCACATTCTAGAACCAATGCCCTAACTTTGTTGTTCACAGGAGTCTTGACGGATGAACCAGGTTCAACTGGGGTTACACTTAGCAGATAATCACAAGCCTGCAGAGTTTTGATCCCAAAGTGCTCTTTGCTGGAGGCCATCTCCCACTTTTTCAATGGCACATCTAACTTGGCCAAGACAGTTGTCAGTATAAACCCATAAGGAGTGGCATGGGCCTTGGAGCCATTTATCACTCTATCCAGCAGCTTGACAATGAAACTAGGCCAGTTAATCTGCTTTCCTGTCACAAGACACTCCAGAAGGACCAGGTCCATATAATTTGCAGTGTGCCTTCTCTCCTGTCTGGGCAGCAGACACTTGTTCACAAATTCAAATAGCACCTTGTGCTCAGGCTTCATCTCACTCTTTTGCACAAACCTAGCCTCAGGCACTTCTTCAGCAGACTTGGTATCACAGAAATTCCGGGTGATTTGGAGAGCAGAAGGGAGAGAATCTAGACAAGGCCACCTTTGCCTAGTATAATCATCATATCCCTCACAGGGTATGTCTAGAATTCTTCCCAACTTAGGTGCATCAAACTGCACCTCTACTCCTCTCACCAGGCTTGTAACAACCCCATTCACCACTGTGGCATTCGCCATAAACTCTATCAGTTCTTTTCTTGCAAGCCTGCCATCCAGTTGAAGAACCATGTCCTTCCAACCCTGTGCTTCCAGTGCATCAACCAGTCTTTTCATGCCTGGCTCCTCCAGCTCTTTCAGAATTCTTCCTTTCAATATTTTTCTCTTTCCAAAAAGGATAAACCTGTCCTGCTCTTTCTCAGATTCCTCTTCTTCATCTTCTTCTCCACTCCAAGCTTCTTCTTCTTCAGGAACTTTCACTTGTTTTCCTTTAACTGCAGACCTGGTTTTTTTTGCCAGGGAGGGTTCAGCAGAGATAGATTCTGAAGATTTCTTGGTAGAAGTCTTAGATTTCTTAGGTTTAGGAGTGGGAACCTCCTCAGTTGTACCTCTCTCCTGATGGACCAGTTCCATCTCTTCCTCCTCTTCTTCTGCAGCCACAGAACTTTCCAGAACTTTAGCTTTTCCCTTTTCTTTGTTCTTTTTCTTGCTTGCCTCTAAGGCTTTCTGCAACTCAGCCTCGCTTTGCCTTACCCTACTTCTGGTAGCTTTCACCTTTGGTGCTGAAGGGATCATAGCTTTCTCCAACTTTCTTCAGAATGTCAGCCAAGGTTTCTTCCACAGATGAACTAGGTCCATCTTGTTGTTCACTCAGGTTCACAAGACCTTCAGCAGCTTCTCTAGATTCACTTCCCCCTGGCTTGTTGCCACTCTCCCCAACTCCTCCACAAATTGCAAGAATTTCACCTTTCTTTTTCTTTCTCTTCCTCTTCGATTCTCCCTCACTTACATCTCTCATAGATCCACTAACACAAACCTATCATCTACTTTCTCCACTACATCAGAAAAAACATAGCATGTATTTACCTCTTTAGGAGTTTCTTGATTTTTGTCTGATTTAGAAGACCCACGTTCTTCTCCATCGCTTGCAGAGACAAAAGCTTCAGACTCAGAACTTGAGTCAGATGATTCTTTTTCAGAGCTTCCCCCTCTTTGACTCGCTTTCAATTTTTCGTTGAGAGCTGTTCTCAAAACACCAGTAGCAACAGTCTTTCTAGCCAACATTTTCTGCCTGCGGAATCTTGGTTTAGGGTTGTCGCTAGGAGGTACAGATGAAGATGTATTAGGAGATACTGGTGGGGGAGTTAAAGGATTTTCTTGAGAGTTAGTCATGGCGGAGAATTTCTGGAGGATTTTTTTTTTTGGGAATTTTGAAGAATTTTGGAGAGATGGAGGATGATCAGGGGTTTAACACTTAATGATGGTTATGGAGTGTAGTAGGAATATGTGGAGTGTATTTAAAGTAGAGTATGATTAGGTGCAGTAATGGCAGTCTTTTGCAGTGGTCAATCAGGGGTCTAATCTCATTAGGACTCCGGTCTTTAAGAGGTAATTGATCGACGCTAGTTTTAAGGATATAATCCCGTTTTATTTAGAATTCGAAGAGAATGAAACTGGTTCAATGCACAACGGTTAGATTTTTAGGAGTTTGGTTAGGATAGGACTTCTGCTCATAATTGGAATATTTATTTTTCTAATTGTGCAAAGTATAGAAACATACCTGACCTTTTCTCATGAGCATATACTGCTGAACCAGGTTCTTCAAGTAGAACTCCTCTTGATTATGCCTCATATATCAGAATAGAAAAAAACTTTGTAAGAGTCAATGAATTAATATAAACACACGTCACGGGAGTATACTGATTAGAGTATGAGACTGAGTAAGAATTAGTCTAGATATTTACATAAAATCAGAACTTCTAACCAAAAATGTATTTTTTTTTTTCATTTTTTTTCCATTTTTTTTCATTGCATTCTGAACTGGTTCCTTTTAGGTGATCTTCTGTTCCTTTCAAAGTTTTCCCTATTCAGTGCTTTGGTGAAGATGTCAGCTATTTGTTTATCAGTAGCACAGAATTCTATTGAGATTAATCCTTTCTCATAATTATCTCTCAAGAAGTGGTGTCTAACATCTATGTGCTTGGTCCTTTTATGATGAACAGGGTTCTTTGTCATACTTATAGCACTAGTGTTATCACAGAATATTGGTATGCATCCCACTTCTATACCAAAGTCTACTAATTGTTGTTTGATCCACAGTAGTTGAGCACAACAAGAAGTTGCAGCCACATACTCAGCTTCAGCAGTAGATAGGGCTACTGAATTTTGTTTCTTGGTAGCCCATGATATAAGACATGAACCAAGAAAGTGAGCCATACCTGAGGTGCTTTTTCTATCCACTAGGAAACCTGCATAGTCAGCATCAGCATAACCTACTAGATCGAAATTACTACCTTTAGGGTACCATAGGCACAATTCAGTAGTCCCCTTCAGATATCTCAATATCCTCTAGACAGCAGTCAAGTGAGACTCTTTAGGATTGGCTTGAAAACGAGCACAAAGTCCTACACTGAAAACAATATCAGGTCTATTGGCAGTAAGATACAAGAGTGAACCAATCATACCCCTATACAACTTTTGATCAACTGATGAACCAGGTTCATCAACATCTAATTTAGTGGCAGTTGCAATAGGTGTATCTACTTCTTTAGAGTCTTCCATTTTAAACTTCTTGATTAGTTCTTTTGTATACTTCTGCTGATGAATCATGGTTCCATTTGGACTTTGTTTGATCTGCAAGCCTAGGAAGAAATTTAGCAAACTCACTTCCCATTAATTTTGCAAAGTCCTTACTCAACCTATCAGAAGTGGCCCCAAATATTATGTCATCAACATATATTTGTACAACAAGAAGATCTTTACCTTTTTTCCTTAGGAACAAAGTGCTGTCAATTTTACCTCTTTTGTACCCATGCTCCAGAAGGAATTTTGACAATCTTTCATACCAAGCTCTTGGGGCCTGCTTGAGACCATAGAGAGCTTTATATAGCTTGTATACATGATCAGGACATTCTTTACTTTCGAATCCTGGAGGTTGTCTCACAAACACTTCTTCTTTGAGATAGCCATTTAGGAAGGCACTTTTGACATCCATTTGATGAAGAGTGAATTCCATATGTGCTGCAAAGGCTATGAGGAGTCTAATTGCTTCAAGTCTAGCCACTGGAGGAAAAGTCTCATCATAATCAATGCCTTCCTCTTGACTATAGCCTTGAACCACCAACCTTGCCTTATTTCTTGTAACTGTTCCATCTTCGTCTAGTTTGTTCCTGAAGACCCATTTTGTCCCAATGACTGACCTGTCTTTTGGTTTTGGAACCAAGTGCCAGACTTGGCTTCTTTCAAACTGATTGAGCTCATCTTGCATAGCATTGATCCAATCTACATCTTGTAGAGCTTCACTCACATTTTTAGGTTCAATGAGGGACAGAAAAGCATCAAATGCACACAAGTTCTTCAGTTGTGATCTTGTCTTGACCCCAGATGTTGGATCATTGATGATGTTCTCAATGGGGTGAGAACTCAGGTACTTGTATGATTTCCCCACCATCCGGTTCTTGCTAGTTTCTCCTTCATAGTTATGCTGCAGAGGAACAGGTTCAGGTACAGGATCCTTCAGATTGGTTCCCCCTGTCAGGTTGCCCTGGGTGAGAGGACATGTTCCATCACCTACTCTTTCCTTTGATGCCACTTTGACTTGTGTTGTGGCTTCAGTCAATTGTCTCACCAGTCCAACGGCTTCATCTTCATGTTCCTGTCTCTCAAAAAGAGTGTTAGATTCATCAAACACAACATGTACACTCTCAGAGTTCTTTTATTAAATACTTTATATGCTTTGCTATGTGAAGAATATCCCAAGAATACTCCCTCATCACTTCTGGGATCAAACTTACCTAGGGAGTCTTTGCCATTATTGTGCACATAGCACTTACACCCAAAAGCCCTAAGATGGGATATGTTTGGTTTTCTCCCTTTAAGTAACTCATAGGGAGTTTTCTCTACAAGAGGTCTAGTCATGCATCTATTTTTTATATAACAAGCAGTGTTTATAGCCTCTGCCCAGAAGCTATGAGGTAGTTTACTGGAAAGTAGCATGGTCCTTGCCATATCCTCAAGGGTCCTGTTCTTCCTTTCAACTACCCCATTTTGCTGAGGAGTCCTAGGGGCAGAAAAATTATGATCTATTCCATTTTCATCACAAAATTTAGCAAACTTTGCATTTTCAAATTCAGTTCCATGATCAGACCTAATGGATGCAAGTTGATTTCCTAATTGTTTTTGGGTTTTTCTAATAAAAGCAGTGAACATTTCAAATGCTTCATCTTTAGAAGTTAGAAACAATACCCAGGTAAATCTAGAATAATTATCAACAAGCACCATTACATATCTTTTACCACCTCTACTCATGGTTCTCATTGGACCACAAAGATCCATATGAACCAGTTCCAACGTCTTGGACGTACTCACCATTTTCTTGGTTTTAAAGGATGTCCTTACCTGCTTCCCCCTTGCACATGCCTCATAGACTTTGTCTTCCTTGAACTTGATGTTAGATAAACCTACAACCAAGTCCTTGGAGACTAATTTGTTTAGCTGATTCAGACTAGCATGACCAAGTCTTTTGTGCCATAGGAGGGGATCATTTACCAACACGCTTAAGCATGTGAGTTCATTTTCTGAAAGAGTTGACAAATCTACAATGTAAATATTGTTAACTCTTTTTCCCTGCAAAACAATTTTGTCAGTGATGAGATTAATCACAAAGCACTTGGTGGAGGTAAAAGCTACAAGGTTACCTCTGTCACACAGTTGTGACACACTTATTAGGCTGTATTTTAAACCATCTATCAGGTAGACATTCTCTATGGAATGAGAATCAGTCATGCCTACCTTACCAACCCCAATGATCTCGCCTTTCTTTCCATTACCAAAGGAGACATTACCTCCTTTTAAGTTCTCAAGTGAAAGGAACTGGTCCTTGTCCCCAGTCATGTGTTTTGAGCAGCCACTATCCATATACCATATTTGGCTCCTCCCTTTCACTTGAACCTACAAAATGAAATCAGGGGTTAGTCTTAGGAACCCAAACTAGTTTGGGTCCCTTTCTACGGGCAAAAGGATGAATTAAATTTTTCTTTGCCCAACCAGGCAGTTTGTGCTTTTCTTGAACAAAGGCTTTGTTCTTTTGACTGGCCTTTTCTCTTGCATTACATTCATTTTTGTAATGGCCAGTATTACCACAGTGTGTGCAGATCTTATTCTCAGGAAGTGTGAGATACTTGTTTTTGGGATCCCATTTTGGAGCTTGTGTCCCAAATCCAAGTCCTCTCTTGTTGCTACTATGATGTTCTTGCAGCCAGGAGAGTGCATCAGAAGCCTTGTTCCATTTGCATGTTCTGTCTAGTTCATGCTTTACCTTTCCTAAATCTTCTTTTAGGACTTTAATCAATTCATCTTTCTTGTACAGTTCATCTTTCATTTTTCCTAGATTTTCTTCTAGGGTGAGAAATGATTGATCAGCCCTTTTCTTTTCTGTCCCTAATTTCAGTTTAATATTTTCCGATCTAAGTTCTAGAATCTTATTTTCAAGTTGATGAACCTGGTTCTTCAACTCAGTATTTGTGTTATCACTCTCATCAGCCCTAGACTCTAACCTTTTACATTTTTCTTCTAGGATAACACATTCCTTAGACAGAACATCCTTCTCACTGTTTATTATTTCAGACTCATCTATGAAATCCATCAGCAGATCAGCCAGTTTTTCCTTAGACAGGAACTTAATTTTTTCTTTAAGGTGTAGAATACTTACCTCCTGTTCATCTTCTGATTCTCCGATGGCCATTAGAGCTTGATCCTCCTCAGCTTCATCTTCAGAGTCCTCATCTGATGTTTCTCCCCAAGCAGCAACCATAGCCTTAGTTGAACCTTTGTTTCTTTTTGGTTGAACCTGTTCCTTCTTCCTGTTTCTTCTTTCAGCTCTTTCTTTCTTCCATTCAATCTCCCATTGAGGGCAGTTTCTGATGTGGTGATCAGTCTTCCCACATTTGTAACACCCCTCATTGGTTTGTTTCTCAGGAGCCCTTGGTTTGCTGAATGTTGTTCCTTTTGAAGCACCCTTTCCTCTCATAAGATATTTCTTGAAATCTCTGGTTATCATAGCCATTTCATCATCTTCAAGATCTGATCCTTCTGAAATTCTGAGAGCCAGACTTCTTTCTTTCTTTGGAGCATCCATCTTCATTGTTTGCCTTCTCAATTCATAGGCAGTGAGATTTCCAATCAGTTCATCCAACTTCAAAGTAGCAATGTTCTTGGATTCCTGAATGGCAGTGATTTTGCTTTCCCAGGAGATTGGCAAAACTCTAGTTAGAATCTTCTCCACCTTGTCTTCTTCCAGGATAATCCTTCCAAGAGACTCAAGTTCATTTGTCAGTGTAGTGAACCTGGTATACATTTCTTGGATAGTTTCTCCATCCTTCATAGTAAAATTCTCATATTGAGAATACAGCAGTGTTCCTCTTGACCTCTTCACCTGAGGTGTTCCTTCATGAGCCACTTGTAAAGTGTCCCAAATCTCCTTGGCAGTAGTACAGCCTTGAATCCTGCTGTACTCATCAGGACCAAGTCCACACACTAACCATTTCTTGGCTTTTGCATTTTTCTCCCATTTCCTTAGATCTTCAGCAGTACAATCTACTTTTGTCTTTGGAACATCCACTCCTTCAGCATTCTTCTTGGTTGTGGCTAAAGGACCATCAGTGATGATATCCCAAAGCTCATAGTCTTCGCCCATTATATGGTCCCTCATTCTGTTTTTCCACCAGGAGTAGTAGAGGCCATTAAAGAGAGGAGGTCTGGCAGTGGATTGCCCTTCCCAGTTTCCAGGTGGTGCACTCATGTTGATCTTTTCCTAAGGTGTTAACCTCTTCAAGGATAACCTGCACTGATACCAATTGATGTTATAAACGTCAATACCACACAAAAGGGGGGGTGATTTGTGTGGTACCTAATTTTCGCGTTAGAAGAACCTGGTTTTTCTAAGTGTTCTAACTACAACAGTTTGCGGAATAATAAATACTGCAAGTAAAGTGCACAGAGATTTTTACGTGGAAAACACCTGGCTCAAAAGGTGAAAAAAACCATGACCTACTACTCAGTAGGATTTTCCCAAACTCCACTAAAATTACTGAGCCAAAAACTGCATTTACAAAATTCTTTGTAAACCTAAGGATTAACTCTAATCCCAGTGTAGCACACAGCCTCAACTGTTGCGACACTTTCAAGTTAACTCTAACTTGAATACTCAATATACCTATTACAATTGCTTCTAGATAAAGCTGAAAGGTACAATATGAAAACCTACTACAATTGAACTAGACTTAGAATAAACACAATGATGAAACTGGTTCTTCTATCTTAGTTCATGTAGCTTCAGACGTGCACACTTGTATCTCGCATATGTTGCTTGCAAATCAGACTTGATCTTTTTGCTCTCAAATATGCTTAAGTTCTGCTTATGTGCAATCACCTGTAAAAGAGAACAATCGTTATTTTTATAGAGTTAGTAATCAGAGTTTGATAAGAACTCGAATTGTGGATCCTTTGACAATTCGAGTCCAAGAACAACTCTAACTCCTAATCCATATTCTCGATCCGGATGTAATTCTCTTTTCATAAGGAGACTTCAACTCCTTATCCTATATGCAATCTTTTCGATCAGTTCAGAAGATATTCATCAAGATATTGTTGCTTGATCTCAAGGACTTATCTTCTTCACGTGCATCTCATGTGTATGGGCCATAACAACTGTCTCTCCTTAGATGAACCTGGTCCTTTACTGAGTTCATTTTGTCACTCTTCAAAACTTCATCTGAACTTGGGCCAACATGTACTATACTATGTGTGGCTAGTTCAGGACATTCAGAGGTCTCGCGAGGCAAGGGCATTTCGGAGTAGAGTTTCGCTTGGATTGAGGTAGTAACAGTTATAAATCTGGTCCTGAGGGTATGAAACCTTGGACGTTGTGCTATGTGATCACTTTGGAGGTGATGCACATGCTAGGTGATGGGCGTGTGGGCTTGCACCATGGGGATTATGACTTGGTCCGTCCCCTGGAACCATAAATTGGAATAACTTGTTATTAGCTATATGTTTCTCTCAGTGTTATAAAAATTGAACTGAAATCCATGTTAGAAATCATGCTTAGGCTATATGATATCACTGTTGGGACCCACAAAGGTCGTGTGCTTGTTGAAATAGCTGTTATTTGTTGTCTTGTACTCAGTCATGGCCTTACTTGCTTATCATACCTCCATCTCTTCTTATTCTTTGTTGATACATGTTATTATCTGTGTTTGGGCTGATTTATATGATTTCTGAGAGTCCGAGAGACTAGAGAGGTTTGTGACTGAGATAGGGCCTGAGTGCCGAGCTGTGACCCATGTGAGTATATATGGATCAGGTTGCATGCCACAAAGAGCCTGAGGGCTATATGTATATGGATCGGGTTGCACGCCGCAACGAGCCTTAGGGCTGTATATATGTATATGGATCGGGTAGCATGCCGCAACGAGCCTTATGGCTATTTATATACTATGGATCGGGTTACACACGATATATCGCTTGGGCTGAAGGAGCCCCTCCAGAGTCTGTACACCCCCAATGAGCGCAGGTACCTTATGAGTGTGAGTATTGAGGGCTGAGAGCCGAGTGATTGAGCTATTGAGAGGAGTTGAGTGACAGTTGCCCTGAGAGGCTATACTTGCTTTCATTTGTTGTTGTTGCACTTAGTTGCTATTCGTCACTGTTATGAAATTTTTGAAAGACTTCATATCCGGTTTACTTGAACTTGAACTGTATAAAACTAACCTGACTTAAATTTCCAGATTTGAAAGCATGTCTATTCTTCACTGAAATTTAATGAAGATAAACTATAACTGTATGCTCATCATCTCCTTCAGTTCCTTATTTATTATTGTTACTTATTGAATTGGAAGTACTCATGCTACTCCATGCACCTTGTGTGCAGATCAAGGTGTTTTCGGGCACGGTGGACATTGATCTTGTGCGTAGTTGTGTTCCGGAGACTTACGAGGTAGCTGCCTGCATCCGCAGTCCTTGTCTCTCCTCTCTGTTATCTTTTCTTTTCAATATTGGCATTTGGTGTAGACTGTTGTAGACTGTGATCTTAGACTGGTTATTAGATGCTCATGACTTAGTGACACCCAGATGTTGGGCTATATTTTTCTGCACTTATGTTTTGGGTTTATCCCATTATTATGGCAAACTTCGGTTATTTTAAATGTCGTAACTCATTCCTGTTAAATATTGGAAGTTGTTAGGAAATATCAGCTTGTCTAGTACCACGATAGGCGCCATCATAATGGGTTGGGTTTTAGGTTCGTGACAAGTTGGTATCAGAGCCTAGGTTACATAGGTCTCACGAGTCATGAGCAGGTTTAGTAGAGTCTTGATGATCGGTACGGAGACGACTGTACTTATCTTCGAGAGGCTGCAGAACCCTTAGGAAACTTCACCTTTGAATTCTTGTCATGCGAATCTGTTGATTCTAGTAACTAGATTTCTGTTATTCTATTTTCTCATAGATGGGGAGGACACGTGCTACTGGGCAGGACGGACAGCCACCAATACCACCAGTTGGGGCCGCGAGAGGCCAAGGTCGTGGTAGAGGCCGTGGTAAGGGTAGAGTTGCAGCCCGCACAGCAGCTAGGGCGGCAGCTGCAGATCCACCAATTGCCCCTATTCAGAATCAGGTCCTAGTTGTGGATGCGTCAGCGGGACCAGCTCAGGCACCAGTTGTGCCCATTGTTATTCTAGGCCTTCAGAAGGCCTTAGCTCCGATTTTGACCTTGTGCACCAGTCTTGCTCAGGTGGTCTCTGTTCCGGCCGCAGCAGCCACTTCTCAAGCCGAGGGAGGTTCTCAGACTCCCACCACCCGCACACCCGAGCAGGTCGTGCAAGGACTCCACACACCAAGGGCACCACCAGCCCAGCCGGTTGCAGCTGCTTATGACTATGTGGTTCCTGAAATGCCTGATGATGAGTAGTGTAGATTGGAGAGGTTTGGGAGACTCCAGCCTCCGTCTTTCAACGGTGCAAAGGGAGAGGATGTCCAGGTTTTCTTGGACAGATATCAAAGGATCCTCCATACAGCAGGTATTCTGGAGACCAGTGGGGTCTCGTTCACTACTTTTCAATTCACTGGAGCTGCCTTCACTTGGTGGGAGGCTTATGAGAGGTGTAGGACAGTTGTTGCAACGCCACTTACATGGCAGGAGTTCTCCGTTCTCTTCTTAGAAAAGTATGTGTCGCAGTCTCATAGAGAGGAGCTGCGTAGGAAGTTCGAGCGGTTGCGTCAAGATGATATGATTGTGATGCAGTATGAGATGAGATTTTTTGAGTTAGCCCGTCATGGTATTTGGTTGGTTCCCACAGATAGAGAGAGGATCAGGAGGTTCGTTGACGGCCTCACATTTTAGTTGCAGGTGTTTATGAATAGAGAGTGAGTGACGGGTGCTACTTTTGAGGAGGTGGTTGACATTTCTCGGGACATAGAGTCTGTTTGCTGCTAGGAGCGGGTTGAGAGGGAGGTCAAGAGGCCTCATGGATCAGGTAGTTTTGGTGGTGTTCCTTCTGGAGGTCAGTTTCACCACGGCAGGGGTCGTCCCTACAGGCATGCTCAGACGGCTCGTCCAGTCCACCGTGGTGCATCATCTGGCCATGGTTCTCACAGTGCTCAGTAGGGTAACTCTTCTCTCAGTGCACTTCTAGCTCCAAGTTTGTACCGTGCTCCATCGGTTCCAGGCTCATCTATATCAGGTTCTTCTGCTAGTTATACCGGTGCTCGGGCTCCTTTCAATCCCAACCACCAGCACCAGGGAGTTGCTATGAGTGTGGAGAGTTTTTTCATATCAGGAGGCAGTGTCCCCGCCGAGTGGGAGGTCAAACTCAGTAGAGGAGTCAACCTTTGACTTCAGCACCAGTTACTTTGCCACCCGCCCAGCCAGCTCAGGGTGGAGCTCAGTTAGCTAGGGGTCGCCCAAGAAGGGGAGGTCGATCATGTAGCGGTCAGGCCCAATTCTATGCACTCCCTGCCAGACGAGATGTTGTTGCTTCAGACGCAGTGATCACAGGTATTGTCTCAGTATGTCACCGAGATGCTTCTGTATTATTTCACCCTGGCTCCACCTATTCATATGTATCCTCATATTTTGCTCATTATCTATATATGCCCCATGAGTTTTTAGCTTTATCTGTTCATGTATCTACTCCGGTGGGCGATACTATTATTGTGGACCATGTGTATCAGTTGTGTGCATTGACTATTAAGGGATTAGAGACTAGAGTTGACCTTTTGCTGCTTAGTAAGGTTGATTTTGATGTGATATTGGGTATGGATGGGTTGTCTCCCTATCATGCTATTTTAGACTGCCACGCTAAGACCATAACATTGGCGATGCCGGGGTTGACTTGGATCGAGTGGCAAGGTTCTTTAGATTATGTCCCCAGTAGAGTGATTTCATACTTGAAGGCCCAGCGGATTGATGGGAAAGGTTGTTTATCTTACTTATCTTTTGTGAGGGATGTTAGTGCTGAGACCCCTACTATTAATTGTGTTCTGGTGGTGCATGATTTCTCGGATGTGTTTCCTGCAGACCTGTCGGGTATGCCGCTGGACAGGGATATTGACTTTGGTATTGATTTGGTGTCGGGCACTCAGCCCATTTCTATTCCTACGTACCGTATGGCACCGACTGAGTTGAAGGAGTTGAAAGAGCAGCTTCAGGAACTCCTTGAGAAGGGGTTTATTAGGCCTAGTGTGTCACCTTAGGGTGCATCAGTTCTATTTGTGAAGAAGAAGGATGGTACTATGAGAATGTGCATTTATTACAGGCAGTTGAACAAAGTCACAATCAAGAACAAGTATCCTTTGCCTCGTATTGATGATCTATTTGACCAGCTTCAGGGAGCGAGGGTATTCTCCAAGATTGATTTGAGATCAGGGTATCACCAGTTGAAGATTCGGGATTTAGACATTCTTAAGACAACTTTCAGGACCCATTATGGTCATTATGAGTTCCTCGTGATGTCTTTTGGGTTGACCAACGCCCTAGAAGCATTTATGCATTTGATGAACGGTGTGTTTCGGCCTTATCTCGACTTGTTTGTTATTGTATTCATTGATGATATCCTGGTGTACTCTCGTAAGAGCACGCTCAGCATTTGAGGGTCGTATTGCAGCGGTTGAGAGAGGAGAAGCTTTATGCTAAGTTCTCCAAGTGTGAGTTTTGGCTCGGTTTAGTGGCGCTCTTGGGGCACGTGGTGTCCAGTGAGGGTATTCGGGTGGATCCAAAGAAGTTAGAGGCGGTTCAGAGTTGTCCCAGACCGCCATCAACTACAGAGATTCGGAGCTTTCTTGGTTTAGCGGGTTGTTATCGTGGGTTCGTGCAGGGTTTCTCATTTATTGCATCGCCCTTGACCAAATTGACCCAAAAGGGTGTTCCTTTCAGGTGGTTGGATGAGTGCAAGGCGAGCTTTCAGAAGCTCAAGACTGCCTTGACCACAGCTTCGGTTCTAGTTCTACCATTAGCTTTTGGTTCTTATACAGTGTATTGTGATGATTCTGGGATCGGTATTGGGTGTGTCTTGATGCAGGAGGGTAGAGTGATTGAATATGCTTCACGTCAGTTGAAGCCCCATGAGAAGAACTACCCTGTTCATGATTTGGAGTTGGCTTCATTGTTCACACACTGATGATTTGGAGGAACTGCCTCTATGGTGTTTCTTGTGAGGTATTTACTGATCATCGTAGCCTCCAGCACCTATTCAAATAGAAGGACCTCAATTTGAGGTAGCGGAGATGGTTGGAGTTGCTAAAGAACTATGATATTACTATTCTGTATCATCCAGGAAAGGCCAATGTGGTAGTCGTTGCCTTGAGTAGGAAGGTAGTGAATATGGGTAGTCTTGCATTTATTCCTGTTAGGGAGAGACCTCTTGCAGTTGATGTTCAGGCTTTGGCCAACCAGCCCGTGAGATTGGATATTTCGGAGCCTAGTCGTGTTCTAGATTGTGTGGTTTCTCGATCTTCCTTATTTGATCACATCAGAGAGCACCAGTATGATGATCCTCATTTGCTTGTTCTCAAGTACAGAGTTCAGCACAGTGATGCCAAAGATGTGACTATTGGTGATGATGGGGTATTGAGGATGTAGGGCCTGATATGTGTGCCCGATGTAGATGGGCTACGAGAGTTAATTCTTGAGGAGGCCCACAGCTCACGGTATTCCATTCATCCGGGTGCCGCGAAGATGTACTAGTATTTGAGACGGCACTATTGGTGGAGGAGAAAGAAGAAGGATATAGTTGGGTTTGTAGCTCGGTGTCTCAACTGTCAGTAGGTAAAGTATGAGCATCAGAGGCTGGGTGGATTGCTTCAGAAGATAGAGATTCCAGAGTGGAAGTGGGAGCGGATCACTATGGATTTCGTAGTTGGGCTCCCACGGACTTAGAGGAAGTTCGATGCTATTTGGGTGATTGTGGATCGGCTGACTAAGTCCGCGCACTTCATTCCTGTGAGTACTACTTATTCTTCGGATCGGTTGGCTGAGATTTACATTAGACAGATTGTTCGCCTACACGGTGTGCCCGTTTCCATCATTTTAGATCGAGGCACGCAGTTAACATCGCAGTTTTGGAGAGCTGTGCAGCGAAAGTTGGGCACTCAGGTTGAGTTGAGCACAGCATTTCACCCTCAGACGGACGGACAATCCGAGTGCACTATTCAGATATTGGAGGACATGCTACGTGCTTGTGTCATTGATTTTGGGGGTTCAACGGACCAGTTTCTGCTACTCGCAGAGTTTGCTTACAACAACAGTTATCAGTCGAGTATTCAGATGTCTCCATATGAGGCTTTATAATGGAGGCGATGTAGATCTCCGGTGGGTTGGTTTGAGGCGGGCGAGGCTAGGCTATTGGGTACTGACTTGGTTCAGGATGCTTTGGACAAGGTTAAATTGATTCAGGAGCGGCATCACACGGCGCAGTCAAGACAAAAGAGTTATGCCAACAGGAAGGTTTGTGACATGTCTTACATGGTTGGGGAGAAGGTTCTACTGAAGGTTTCACCCATGAAGGGTGTTATGAGGTTCGTAAAAAAGGGCAAGTTGAGCCCTCGGTTCATTGGAACTTTTGAGGTACTTCAGAGGATTGGGGAGGTGGCTTACAAGCTTGCCTTACCACCTAGCTTGCTGAGTGTGCATCCAGTATTTCATGTTTCTGTGCTCCGGAAGTATATCGGCGATCCGTCTCATGTTTTGGATTATAGAACGGTTCAGTTGGATGGTGATTTGACTTATGATGTAGAGCCGGTGGCTATTTTGGTGCGGCAAGTCCAAATGTTGAGATCAAAGGATATAGCTTCAGTGAAAGTGCAGTAGAGATGTCAGCCCGTAGAGGAGGCTACTTGGGAGACCGAGCGAGAAATACGGAGCAAATATCCACACCTATTTACGGCTCCATGTATGTTTCTAGACCCGTTCGAGGACGAACGTTTGTTTAAGAGGGGGAGGATGTAACAACTTGGCCGGTCGTTTCGAGAGTTGTAGCCCCATTCCCCCATTTTCTGCTTCTTTTGTGTTCTACAACTATATTATGGCTTACCGGGTTCATTGATTTCAGGATGAATTGAGACACTTAGTCTCTTATTTGAAAGCTTAAGTTGGAAAAATTGACCAAATGTTGATTTATGAGTAAATGACCTTGGATTTGAATTTTGATGGTTTCGTTAGCTCCATTAGGTGATTTTTGACTTAGTAGCGCGTTCGGATTGTGTTTTGGAGGTCCGTAGTAGAATAAGGCTTGAAATGCCGAAAGTTGGAATTTTGGGAAGTTTGACCGGGAGTGGACTTTTTATATCGGGGTCGGATTGAATTTTCTAAAGTTGGACTAGGTTCGTGGTGTCATTTATGACTTGTGTGAAAAATTTGAGGTCAATCGGACGGAGTTTGATAGGTTTTCACGTTGTTTGTAGAATTTGGAAGTTTTGAAGTTCATTCGGCTTGAATCAGTGTGTAATCCATGTTTTTGATGTTGTTGGAGGTGATTTCAGGAATGTTTTGGGACGTGTTGGTATGTTTGGTTGAGGTCTCGAGGGCCTCAGGTGAGTTTCGGGTGGTTAACGGATCATTTTTGGCCTTGGTGAGATTACTGATATCTGCTGCTACATTTTTCTAGTTTCCTCTTACGCGTTCGCGAGAGGAGCCTCGCATTTGCGAAGAGTATTTCTAAGGGGGTGAGATTTTTTTCTACGCGTTTGCGAAGGAGAGGCCGCGAACGCGAAGGGTAAGGCAGTGTGTGCATCGTGTACGCGTGACTAGTGTCGCATTCGCGAAGAGGAGTGACGTAGCTAGGGACCCCCCCCCCCCCCCAACCTTTTGTCCTACGGGTTCGCGAGGTAAGAGACGCGTTCGCAAAGAAATGGTCGCGTTCGCAAAGTCTAAAGCGGAGAGGCAGTATGAGTTGGTCTGCGCGAACGCAAGAAGACAGTCGCGTTCGTGAAGAAGAAAATTTGGGCAGACAGTATTAATTTCAATAACAAGGGTTTGAACCCATTTCATATTTTGAGCTAGAGATCACGTATTTGGGCGATTCTTGAAAAGATTTTCGTGGAATTGATTGGGTAAGTCATTCTTGCTTGGTTTTGGCTAAATCCCATGATTATATCTTTAATTTTATCATCTAATTTGTGATTTGGAGTGGAGAATTGGGGAAAAAGAGGAAGTGTTCTTGAGATGGATTTTTGAGGTTTTGAATGGGATTTTGTTATCGGATTTCAGTAAATTGGGTATGGTTAGACTCGTGAGTGAATGGGCTTTCGGGTTTTGTGACTTTTGTCGGATTTCGAGACATGGGCCCGGGGGCCGGGTTTAGCCAATTTCGAATGTTTGAATCTAATTTAGTAGTTTTCTTGTGGAATTGATCCCTTTAGCCTATATTAATTGTATTTTAAAACTTGTGGCTAGATTCGGGACATTTAGAGGCCGACTCGTGAGGCAGGGGCATTTTGGAGTAGAGTTCCGCTCGGATTGAGGTAAGTAACAGTTATAAATCTGGTCTTGAGGGTATGAGACCCAGTACATTGTGCTATGTGATTACTATGGAGGTGGTGCACATGCTAGGTGACGGGCATGTGGGCGTGCACCGGGGGATTGTGACTTGGTCCGTCCCATGGAACCGTAAATTGGAATAACTTGCTATTAGCTATATGTTTCTCTCAGTAACAATTGAACTGAAATCCATATTAGAAATCATGCTTAGGCTATATGATGTCATTGTTGGGACCCGTAGAGGTCGTGTACTTGTTGAAATGGCTGATATTTGTTGTCTTGTACAGTCATGGCCTTACTTGCTTACCATACCTCCATCTCTTCTTGTTCCTTGTTGATACATGTTATT
>NW_017672163.1:93227-97654 GCF_001879085.1 Nicotiana attenuata | reverse complement strand
TTCGATGTTGTTATGCGTGATTTGATGCCTCGATTAGGTCTGTTTTATGTTATTGGACTTGTTGGTATATTTGGTCGGGTTCCGAGTGGCCCGGGTGAGTTTTGTAGACATGTAATTTTTGACCCTCCCCAAGATTTTTTATATTTTAGCATGTAAATATTTAGTTTAGGCCTAATATCGCTATTTCAACTAATTTTGACTCTTTACTTTAATTCATCACAAAAATAAAAATTACAAAAAAATATTTTAGTTTATGTATCATTAATAAATTTAAATAAAAATATACAAAAAATAGTACCTTATTTTTATTTTTATATAATCTTGAAAACACAAAAAATAGTTTCATGTTTTAATATAGTTTTGTTTCATTAATTAAGATTAGTTTAATATTTTATATTATAAATTATATATAATTTTAGAAGGACGAATTAGTTTTGGGTTGGTTTATCCCATCTTAATGAATTTTGTAGTCCGTTTTTAGTGTTGGACCCAATTTTAAGGCCCAACTAACGTAAGCCCAATACCCAATACCCAACCCTAAGACCTAACTTCAGCACCCTATACATATACACTCTAAAACCCCTAACCTAGATCCCTAGACTAAAAAAAAAGGAATCCGCCGCAGAGCACTAAAAAACAACCCCCCCCCCCCCCTGCGGACTGATCTTCTTCTTCAGAGAAGAAGAGCCTTCTTCCATGGCTGCTACTTAACCAAAATAACACACACAGCACACCCTCACCACAGAGAATCAACTCCACCGCACCCCTGACGAGCACCCGTCGGCCAGACCCATCTCCAGCCACCTTCAAAGAACCAATAGCCCGCCGGAGAACACGCACACACACGCTCACGTTCACGGACAAAAAATAAGAAAAAACTCACACACAACAATTCTGCTTCTTTTGAATTTTGAATTTTGGAGACAAATTCCGGACAGAAATTCCGGATTTTTGGGTTTCAAAGATGGGATTCGACTGTTTGAGGTCGTTCGAGGTCGAAGGTTGAGGTTTTCCTGTTTCTCTTGGAGGTTCCGATTGAGATCTTTTGTTGCGGATTCGTTGAACTCGACTCATTTCAACTGCTGTAATCTGCTGAAAAATTAATTGAAAGTTTGACAATTCATCTTCGTTAACTGATACTCTATTCCTCTCTCTCATTTTCACATAAAGACATATAAAGAAGTGATAACTAGGAATTCTAGTTCATTTTACACTCCTTTTTACTGGAGTTTTGATTAAAAATGTATACAAAATAGTCCCAAAGGCTTACATATCGTACTTGTTTGCAGGGTTTTGTCAAAAAGGTGACAATTAGTCAAAACCAGCTCAAAAAGGAGTGAAACATGTACAAGTACCAAGGACAAGTCCAAGCACAGTTGAAATAGATCCACTGCAGCCGCAATCCATTTTGTGCGGTCGGCAGTGATGAGATTCAGAGAGGTGCAGTTTTTGGTAACTCAAGCACTGCGGCCGCAAACCATTTTGTGCGGACCGCAGTAGCCTTACCGCGGCCGCAAACCATTTTATGCGGTCCGCGGAGATGAGATTCAGAGAGTTATGAAAAATGGAGATTGAAGCCAGCGCCGTCCGCAAGTCATTTTGTGCGGACCGCATTGAAGCCACCGAAGCCGCGGTGCATTTTATGCGGCCCGCGGTGGCCAGATTCAGAGAATGCAGAATCAAGCCAAAAAGCCTCAGCCCGGTCCGCGGTGCATTTTGTGCGGACCGCAATACCTCATCAGGGGTATTTTTGTCCAGAAAATTCGGCCCAGTATAAATACTTTCTTTTCACATTTTTAGGGTATCTTTTGTAATCTGACTTTGAGGAGAGCACGTGAACGACTCTTTTGTTCCATTTTGATTAATTTGTAGCTACATTTACGCTGAATCTTCATTATCTTAGTTTGTAATTAAATATTATGGGTTATTTTTCATCTAATTTCTTGTTTTCTTCCATTATTATGAGTAGTTAGACCCAATAGCTAGGGTTGTGGCTCAACCCTAGTGTGGGTATGTGATGGGACTTGTGTTTAATGCTTAGATGTTTATGGGTGGTTGATATTTGGACTGATTTGTGTTTTGCATGTTGGATTAGTGGTTGCAAACACTAATTTATGCCTAAGTGACTTGGGCTCTTCTTGACAAAGAGAGCTTAAGTCTAGGCAATCAGTCCAACAAGAAATTGGGGCGTACTCAAGAGATTGATAGCCCCAATTAAAGGGTTACATATAGAGATAGTAATACCCGACTTGAGCCTACATTGCTTGCTTAATTTCGACACCCAATTGGTCTTGAGAAGGTCAATTCAGGCAAAGTCACTCAAGCTACCGAGAGGTATAGAGTGAGTAGGTCGTGCAAATGGCTATATCGCGATCCCAAACATAACATCTTTGTCTTAGACTTAGGAACCCGTCAAGTATTCACCTAGGGGGAAGTCACTTCCCTAGTACCTCGTTACCTATTAGACAACCCTTTAGCAAGTATTCTTAGTTAAATTTAGCATCTAATAGTATAAAAATAGAAGTAATCAAAAGAACAACTATGACTGGAAGCGTAACTAAAAGCATTACGCATTGCTAGTTTAGATAGGAATCCAATTCCCAAATCTAGCTCCCTGTGGATTCGATCCCGACCTATTCGGGTAAAAGCTGCATCAACCGCTCTCGCCGCTCTATAGTGGTGCAGGGTTGGATCCGATCAAGAAGCAGCCTGGATTTTGGATAATAAAATTCAAGATCTGCTAAACAAAGTTCGTTTCATTGGAAGAAATGGACTCAGATTTTTATACTCGGCTATTTTTATCTTTGGATTTATGTTCTGGCGGTTGATTTCATCTTCTATTGCTAATTAAATTGATTAAACTTGATGCTATGCACTAGCTATTTTACAATATCCCTTTCAAAAGAGTTGTTTATTAATCATGATAGGGTTTTAAATAACTTTGAGTGTCCGTTTCCATATGAGCAGTTGATTAAAAGCTGTAACTGCAGAATTTGTCATTGTGAGTTATAGACCCTCTTTTCCTTTCATTTGCACATATACTGCTTGTGCTCCTCTCGATAGCGGCACAAAAAATTTATGATGTTGAACTTCATATTGCTGAAAAGATAACAGAACTTGTCAATAAGCATAACATCAGACTGAAATCTGAAATTGTTTCTCAAGGAGCTTGATGATAAGAATAAAAGAGAAATGTGGTATGGTATGAATGAAGAAGCCCAAGCATCGCTTCTTAAGCAGTATAGCCAAAGAGCTGTCGTTCGAGTTGAAATTCGAGATTGGTTTGCTGTTGGTGGTCTCAATGTTGGAGTTCGATTGCTGCCCAGTCGAGGTTGCCGTTCGTTAGTTCCGATTTGGCTGCCGTGCAAGAATCCGGCCTAAGATCGTCGATCCTATTGGGTTTTTTGTGTTTAACAATATCGATTGAGGTCCAATTCTTCTTTCCTCTATTTATTTTATTCTAGCTTAATGTTAATTGTTTGTTCGGTGATATAGTCCCGTTGTTTGTGTAGTTGTTCTTCATAGTTTTGAATTTGCTCACTTAGTTAGCTGCTCGTATGTTTGCTCGAATTGGTTATAGCTGAACATGATTTTGTCACAGTATAGAAATTGGGTTGCTATTCATCAACTGAACTAAGTCAAATTAAATTAAAGGGGCTTGGGTGCTAAAGTTTATTTAAATTGAGCTTTAATTGTCTATTGCTTTGTTACTTGCCTATATTCGCTAGTAGCATGTTTTAGGCCGTTAATATTCATAAGCATCCATTGTTTGCTTTAGGCGTGCTATAATAAATTGTCATAGCTACGGGTACGGTTCCCGTGACGTAGTTGTGGTGCTCAATTTCTAAAAGCCAGGGGTACATTTATGTGACCCGGCCACCATTTAATCTTGTTAAATTAATAAACATGTTGTAGATCGTGGGTACGATTCCCATGACACGATTCGCAATGTGTACCAAACAAGCAAGTGTACGACAATCGTAACTTGTTTCGGCATAATTCCATAAATCATTAAAAGCAGTTAAAAGGAATAAATGTACAATAGGTTCACAATATGTAATTAATCAGATAATTAGGCCAATAATAATAGTTAAGCGACCGTGCTAGAACCACGGAACCCTGGAATGCCTAACACCTTCTCCCGGGTTAACAGAATTCCTTACCCGAATTTCTGTGTTTCGCGGACTATATAACAGAGTCAAACTTCCTCAATTCGGGATTTAAACCGGTGACTTGGGACACCATAAATCATCCCAAGTGGCGACTCTGAATTTAATATAAATAATCTTGTTTTATTTATTATTTTATTTTTATTACATGTTTGGGCCTAATGTGCTAAATGTCGCTTTTTACCGCTTTGATATTATTTGAATTGTATATAAACTGCTGCAAACTCCTCTCTTCTAATCTTCTAGGAAGTGCACGCT
>NW_017672163.1:79579-82156 GCF_001879085.1 Nicotiana attenuata | reverse complement strand
ACTTGATTGAACTCAAATCCTACTTGAACCAGGACTCTTCTGAATTTCAGCTACCAGAAATTGGGCTAAGAGATGCAAGTCAACCACTAAAACTTGAAATTAACCTAAGAAATTGAGCTAACAATATTTTTTTTTTTTGGATTTTTCTGTAATTTCTGTTGTTTTTGGCTTTTGAATTTCGAAACTTCTGATTTTAGTTCTAAAAAAAAACTGAAAGAATACTTTGGAGGAAACTTTTTAGGCTCCCAGAATTGGTAGAATGCCTTGTTTGGGGGGGTTCTAGATGGCTGCCAAAAACTTCCTACTCAAGGCAAATGAATGCCTATTTATAGGTGAACTTAAGGTCCAATTTCAGATTTTTTCTTTACCCCTTAGTCCCTATTCTAATTTCAGTGCTTACCCCTTTATTTTCTGACTTGTTACACAAGTAACTACCTTAAGTTTATTAGAACCTACACTATAGTCCATCCTAGAAGGTTCTATGCCCATTATAATTCCTATTCTACCCTTACTTTACTTCAACAATTGCCAATCTTAATGAAACTACCCTTTTTCATGCCTATACTACCCCTTGAACCCTCTTGGAATTACTGAGCTAAACCAAACCATCCTAAACTAAAAACCTTACAATGCTAAACACTGACTTAAGGCATTACTAATGACAACTGATTAAACGGGATTAGCTGACCAGATTAACTCAAACAAGAACAAAATTACAACCAACAAATCCTAACAGAATTGATCAAGATGACTAATGAATCATAAACTAAAAACAAGCACTTAGCAGGACAGATTCAGAACGAAAAGAAATTAAAACTAAAACCTAAGGTTTAACTGAACAAGATTAAATTGAGCCAACAAAATTAAGCTAAATCTAAACAAGAACAAGATGAAAATATACACATAGTCAAAGACAGAATCAAACTTACTGATCATTCGACTGACTATGGGACGAACTCCGACTGGCCATTTGTTGTTTGAATCCACCGGGATTCTTGACACGTAACATCCCCAATCGTGTGTTTTCCAAAAGAACACACATGATTAGGGAAATTACGGTCCAAAATCCCCAAGATTTTCTG
Organism: Nicotiana attenuata; assembly: GCF_001879085.1. Classification (NCBI taxonomy): domain Eukaryota; kingdom Viridiplantae; phylum Streptophyta; class Magnoliopsida; order Solanales; family Solanaceae; genus Nicotiana; species Nicotiana attenuata. The sequence goes on along the minus strand of NW_017672163.1, from coordinate 81,074 downwards.
AGTTAGGGTTCTGCCGGAATTGAGATTTAAAATCTGTAATGTTCCGGGCAAATTCGAAGGTTTCTAGGTATGGCTTAATGACGAGGGAGGGATGAGGGACATATGGTACGAATTTGGGCCAGTTTGGGTGAATTAGGGTTTTCACCGGATTTGTGATCTGAAATTCGAGAGGCTGGGTTGGGATTTGAGGGATGGGATTTGGGAAGAGGAGGGGACGAGGATTCAATGGTGTAGTTTTGGGTCCGTTTGGCATAACCGGCGACTTGGCCGGAAAATTTTGAACGGACATTCGACGAGATCGGCTATGATTCGAGGGGAACTGAAGGCATGGTTGGACAGGGGAGGGCGAGGGGAGTCAGTGGTGTATTTTTGGTGGTCATCGGAGCATCGCCGCCGGCGGCGACGATTTTCGGCCGGCGGCGGACGGCGGAGGGACGGTGGGGCTAGGGCGGAGGACGGCGGAGGAAGGCGGGGTTAAGGTTTGTACGAGGAGGATGGGAATTGTCATGGATTTTTGTATAGAGGTTATTACAGTTTTATTAAAAATGGAAGATCGGATCTAGACCGTCAGATTTGGGAGTATGGACGGTTACGATTGATTTGCCAAACGACGTCGTTTTTGTTATGGGGGGGACTGGACCGGGTAGGGGCGTTTGGGCTAGGTTGGGGTGGGGTGTTTTTGTTTGGGCCTGGGCAACTTGGCCCAGTTCTTGCCAGTCATTTCCTCTTTTTTTTTTGTTCTTTTGTTTGTTTTCTTGTATTTTAATCACTTTGCTTTTTTTTGTATTTTATATATTTTTTGTATTTTGTATTTATTTTATGAAATGCTAAACAAATCAAAAGACCTAATTGAGCTATTTAACTCCTAAAATTATTTATAGCTCTATTTAAAGACAAATGCAACAATTAGCGACGCAAAGAACTATTTTCTTGCAATTTTCTTTACATTTTATTCTAAAATTAATTAATACTAAAATTGTGAAATTAAATCCCTAAATGCCCATGCATATTTTTGGTATTTTCATATGGATTAAAATGCACAAATAAAAATGCAACAATTACCAAAGGATGCCACAAAATTCACAAAAAATTATAAAAATACTAGAAAAAATTGTTTTGTTTGAAAATTTGGGAATTACTGCTTAGGGCAAAAATCACGTGCTCACAGCTTATTTGCCCGGAAACACGAAGAGTTTTCGTGCACGGTGATATTTAATGAAAGACAAGTGAGCAGAAATGAATGAATTTTGCCCGTCTGCATATTCCGTGTGAAGCAATTTTTTGAAAAAAGCTTGACCGCACCCTGCTTCAGAGGTTGCCTACATATCCCTGGGGCTAAAACAGGGAAATCAGGGTTTAGTGTAGTTTCGGGGAAGGTTTTGGTAGCTGGGGACTACCGGGAGCTGTGATTTCACTGCTGTTGTTGCTGCTACTGCTCGCTGACCTCCTTATTACACCGTGTCAAAACAAAAAGAAACTAGTCTAAGCTATGAGT